>NW_008824359.1:2011937-2017785 GCF_000699105.1 Pygoscelis adeliae | reverse complement strand
CAGTTAATTTATCAAGAATTATTTTCCAGACTGAAGTTCTTCTGCCTTAGTCTTGTTCTAGTACTGGATATCCCTCTATTGCAAACTACAGCCAGATGATATAAGTTTGAAATACGGACTTAGTAAGTCTTTTGGTTGTATTGATTTTTGCATGAATTTGAAATGCAAACTCAATGTCTTTCTAGTCCAAATAACAGAAGTCATGATTCTACTTAATGTACTGCAGAAAGGAAGAAGGAACCACAGTTGGCAGCATCTAGAAAAGATAATGTATTCCAGGTAATCAATTCATGCTTCATTGGCTCTTTCCAGCCAGCTAATGAATAAAGGTGCCCATTTGCAAGCTTTTCTCTGAAGCTGATTAATTATCTCCACAAAATTTACTTTATTCATGTAGTGATCAACTGAGGTTAAACAAATCCCTAAGTATTCAGTGTACTTGTAGTACATTAAGAAGAGACCTAACACCCATCCATCCGCCCATCCATCCACAAATTTCTAAAAAGTTCTGGTATTAATATTGGCAATATTTGGGCTACAAGTAATTAATCTTGTATTCCAAGGTGATATGAAACTGAGGAAAAAATAGAAAAAAACCCACTAAAATAGGGTAAGAGAAGTTCAGTTAGATAACAACTAATAATCTCTATGCATTGTTACATTGGTGTCTGACTTCTGATACAACACTGTAACTACCTGAGATGAAATCTACAAAGTCATGTAGGTTTGTAACTGGTATTGATTTCAGTAGAAATAATAAAATCTAAATAAATTCCTGGATGGGAACTTTGGACCTTAAATTATTTTGAGTAGGGACAATCTTTCCTGTGTTTGGTATAAAAATGGAGTCCAGATACATCTGCTCATTACAAGCTGTTGATAATACCTGGCCTGATGGTCATCCTTGCCTTTTTTTCAGGAGAATGGGCACTGTAAAGTCTTAATATCTTGGAGAGAAGATTAACACAAAAGACTATAATCAGACCAAAATATGCTTCCCAAATCAAAAACACTTAAAAGACTGGTCCATTTAACCCAAACAAATATCTTCCTGACATCCATTCATGGAAAAAGGGATTGCTGGTCACTGTGGCCAAAGGAGTGTATTGCTATTACTAGCTAAGTCCTATCTGTAATTTATCCTTTTTAGTCATGGTGCATGCAGAAAATTTAAAGGACAAACTGTGGAAAAGGACTTGTGGTCCTAAAAAGCCTTTGGCATTTTTGAAGACTTCTACCAGTTATTAACTTGGCTGCCAACATTTTTGCTGTGGTTTTTATATCTGGATTGTCCTTATTACATGTAGCTCTTATAGACCTTTCTTGTGTAAATTATCAGTTAAAATTTCAGCATCTTTTGAAGTCTGAAAGAATCTTGCAGATAGGGTGTGTGAGCTTAAATGGATGTAGCTGAGTAAAACTCCAGAGGAAGAACCCCTGAGTCTTAGTTTTGTTTGAATGCAGTTGATGAAGACATTAAAAGACTACATCCTTTGGCTAGATCTGCAAAGATGCTCAGACTGAACATACAAATCTCACTTTAATTTCACGAATACAAATCTAAAATCCCATACTAGTTCCTTCATCTTTTAGGACTTGTCCTGGTATAAGGACCCTCTTACTTGGTAAGGATGCTTCCAGGAAGAGAACTATAACCTCATGAAGGAGGAGCAGAAGGCTGTTTCTGTCTAAGTCACAAAGAGAGGCAGGGAACACACCTAGGTCAGTAAAAATTGCCTGGTGGAAATGCTTGTGTTCCTCTGTTGGCTGTGACACTGCTGTGCTAACAGAGATACCTAACGTTAAATTAGGCAAGATGCATCTGTGCTCTTTTCAGAGCCATCCAGTATACAGAGACCCAGATTCCTCCAATCTAACCTTTGATGACTCTTCAGGAACCCTACTAGACCACCTTAGGTTTTGGTTATAGTCAGTGGAAAGGCTATCGGGCTGATGCCACCCCTCAGAGTTTCCAATTGCACTTTTAAGTTGCTGTGGACTACAGAGGGATCCTGAGGATAATGCCTCAGCTGAGTGCCAGAAGTTTAGAAGGATGAATCTGGCCTGAATTATGATTTGTGTAATCAGCTAATGGCTAACACATCTGTCTAGAGGGGTAGTTAAATCCCCGTGTAAGCCAACAACGGTGTAAAATTATGATCAGCTTCCCAGAAGAAGGTGATCCTTATTATAACGTTATTAAAATGTTTTTTGATAACTTATTTCTATGCTAACATGTCTTACATTAGTGGCTTGCATATACCTGATAGAAAGATAGGGTGTCTGAGAATGTGACTCTTTGTGGGAGTCAGCTTGCACATATATATTTCTATTAAAAGTCAAAATCTGCACTGTGGTAATGGTGAGTTTCTAGGCAGGTAAGGGAGTGGAGGTGGGTGTAAAGTGCTTACTCTGTACCTTGTGCAGTAATACAAAAAGACAATGAAGTAATCATAATTTAAAATGTTCTAAGTTTTGGAATACGTCTTCTAGATACTAATATGTTAATAGAAACTGCTATTGAGTACTTACCTCTCCTGGTAAAATCCAAAGACGATATTCAGGCCTCATTGAATTACCAATAATATTCTCAGTGACCTAAGATTTTGCACCATGGGATTTCCAGATGTTCAGCACCACTCAGCTTATGACCTCCAGCCTTGGCATTCAGTTGTCATCGTACTAGACTAAGGCATACTCTCCCAAACATATTGTGTCTTTTAAGTGAGAGGAGTTTTTAATTTAAAGAAAAATATTTTTCTTTGAATTTGAAATAAGTGCCATTGATTTTTCTTCTGTTAGGTTTGACAAAGAAAAATCAGTAGACAAAGGTTGTGTACCGTTAACTACAAGTGAAAGGCTAGTTGACCTCAGCTGAGCCATTGATGAGGGTGAGGCTAATGGGAAAAAAATTGATCTCTTCATAATTTGTCAAGTGAAGTGTGGTTAGCTAAAAAATCTCATTATCAACCCTGTTCTTGGGAATAATAAAAAATATCTGTTAAGTCAATTTTATTAAGCTCTTCCTAGGTATAGCAGAAGTCTCAGTTGTCAGTCACTGTACAGCCCAATGTCTCTGGCATGTAGATGTCACACAAAGTGATTGGTGATGCTATTCTCAGGTTTCTTGCAAAGGAATAAGTAAATCCATTTTCTCAAAATAAAGACATAATTTAATAGAGGGCATTAAGAATTGCTCTTCAAGGGAGACCTATGAATTAATTTGGGAACTCACATGTTCTTTTGGCCTCTTCGGAAAGTAAAATGGGCTTTTATTTTCTTTTTGGCCATAAAACATTTATCATAGGACTCATTAAAAAATCCTATTAAATTATGTTTCTGTGAGTTGTGTCCCTCATGCACTTGGGAGAAGTGTGAAAAGTCTTTTCAATTGAAGGCATTTTTCGTTTATGTGTGTAATACTTTCTTGCCTGGGGAAACAAATGATGTCTCCATAGGGTGCCTAACTCAGCATGGAAGCACGATCTCTACGTAACCCTGGTATCTAGGTCATCACTGTAGAGTGTGCCTCCGATATCAAATGCAAAAGACAGAACCTCAGTTGCTTGAGTTAAAGGACTAAGCCTCCTGGAGGCACCTATAACAAAAATATTCTCTGTGGATCAAATGGAAACAAATAACAACCCTTGGATGGAGGATAACATACAGAAATAAGGCAGAACAGGATGGTTGGAGGCTGAGTTCAAGGTTGGAACTCATGGAGATGTAGCCTGGCCCTATCGATTATTTCTTTACTAGCTAATTAAGCACTGTCAAGCACAAGCCTAAGCACTGCACTTGGTTATCCATGCTGTTAAATGGTCCCTGGCTGCCCACTTTTGGCCTGAACCAACTATTGCTTTTGCTAACAATTATATGGTCACAGTTTTTAGAACAGGGCAAGCAATATTCCCCTCATGTTTTGGAAAGTAAGAGAGTTTAATTGTATGAGGATAGCCAGACCTTATTAGATGGCCTCCAGGACCTGTTTTAGTTTAGTGTAGTTGTAACATATACAGCCATTTCAACACAAATATTGTTGTCCAATATCACTTGCAGAGGCGATCAGCTCCGGCACAGGCCCGTCCCGCAGCGGAGCGGCAGATCGCGGCATACAGGGGGGTTTCCTCAGCTGGGAAACCCACAGGGGAGCGCAGAGACCCGCCGGGAGCTGGCAGCTCTCACCAGGGAGGCACAGGGAGGTTTGCAGTACTTACAGTGTGGTAAACTGTGTTCGATATGTATTTTGCAAGTATTCATGTTACTCTCACTATGACAATTTTATTTTAAGTAACATCTGGAAAGCAAATACAATCTTGTTAAGCTAAATCACTGATTATTCAAAAGAATTTTCACAAATACCTTTCTTTCACTGTTTTAATGAGTGAGGCAAAGTCATGAGAATTCCTGTAGAAAGATGGTATCGCTTCTTGTTCTGTTCATAAACTGTCCTCCAATATTCCCTAAGGGGAATGGTAAAGTTGCTTAAACTCTCTCAAATGGCAATAAAGGGGATCACACTTTTAAAACATAGCCTAGGGAAATAAAACAGTACATAAATTCCTTTGGAAATAACTTGTCAGGTTCATTTGGAATGGTAAAAGCCAGAATGTGCTTCCAGCTAATAATTATTTCAGAGTGGGAGGGTTGTCTGAGCTCTGGGGAAAAACAAAAGATTTGAGTGCAAGTAGTGAATTTGTTTCTGGAATGCTTTGTAAAACAGAAAACTGTTTTTTTTTACCCCCACCCACACTTTTAAAGTCTGCTGCAGCACTGGTTGAAATCACAGGGGACTTTACCGTTGAATTGGCAGGGTACCAGTGATCGGTGTGCTCGACCCCTGACTAGACTGGTGGTGGTTTGGTTCAGGCTCTGGAAGGGGTAAAGGCCTGAGCCGTAGCCAGGTGTGAACTCTCCTAGTTTCAATCTGTTCTCTGAAAACCCACAAAGGAGCAGAGTGACAGAGTGAGCATTGATGCATATGAGCTTGGAACAGCTATCATGCAATTAACACACGAATAGCAGGTGGCTTTTCCAAGACTCATTTATCAAGGAACAAAGAATGTTGTAGGTACAAGGAGTCTCATGCATACCTTTTCCTTCACATGTAATTTGACTATGAGCCAACCACTTTATCCCATAAATATGACAGCCTAGGTGAGCCTTCTTTGAGCTCTCCCTGCTAGGCAGCATGGCTGCATGGCGGTGATCTCCCCTTGAGCTGGGACACCTCTCACGGTTGCTCCTCGAGGCAGAGACACCTTTTACCAACAACAGAACTTTGGTAAGTGACCGATATCACTCATAACCTTGTAGTATGGTAACTGATTTTGTCTTGGTAACTTTGATTGCATGCTGAATTGGGCTGGTCTTGTTCAATATCTTTATCAATGATCTGGACGAGGGGATCGAGTGCACCCTCAGTAAGTTTGCAGATGACACCAGGTTGGGCGGGAGTGTTGATCTGCTCGAGGGTAGGAAGGCTCTGCAGAGGGACCTGGACAGGCTGGATCGATGGGCCGAGGCCAACTGTATGAGATTCAATAAGGCCAAGTGCCGGGTCCTGCACTTCGGCCACAACAACCCCATGCAACGCCACAGGCTTGGGGAAGAGTGGCTGGAGAGCTGCCTGGCGGAAAAGGACCTGGGGGTGCTGGTTGACAGCCGGCTGAACATGAGCCGGCAGTGTGCCCAGGCGGCCAAGAAGGCCAATGGCATCCTGGCCTGTATCAGAAATAGTGTGGCCAGCAGGAGTAGGGAAGTGATCGTGCCCCTGTACTCGGCACTGGTGAGGCCGCACCTCGAATACTGTGTTCAGTTTTGGGCCCCTCACTACAAGAAGGACGTC
>NW_008824359.1:2007422-2008748 GCF_000699105.1 Pygoscelis adeliae | reverse complement strand
GAAGGGGCAGCAGCAGCGTGGCAAGCACTATATAAAGCAGAAGTTGAGATTCCACCTGAAAAATGTCAGGGACCAAGTAGAGAAGTAAAATTTTTAGGTACTTGGTGGATTGCAGGTAGTGCAGCAATTCCACCAGACACCCTAAATAAAATAGAACAATTGCAGATGCCCCAGTCTAGGAAAGAATTACAACAACAGGGTACTTTAGGGTACTAGAGGAAACATGTACCTGGATTTTCTATCATTGCTCTCCCACTGTACTCACTTTAATGAAAGGGAAAACCAGGGAAATGGAAGCCAGAACATGAAGAGGCAGTCAAGACGCTAATACAGGAATTAAAGACGTGTCATGCACTGGGGCCAGTACACCCCTGCGACGACCCTATTATAGCAGAATGGGGTTTTGCAGAACATGGTACTTATTGCAATCTATTTCAGACTGGGCCAAGTGGGCCAAAAAGACCTTTAATGTTTAACTTAACTGCATTTAAAAAGACAGAACAGAGATATTCTGAGTGGGAAAAGGGACTTTTGTCTTTAGTCCGAGCAGTTAAACAAGTTGAGCCACTAAGGGGTAACCTGTCTGGAAAAATCCCGCTGAATTGTATTGTATTGTTTTCCCTTTCCAGGAATGATACCAGGAATGATACCAGCACACCTCCCCTGGAGACTGAGTCAACCATTGAAGGATTGCTTATCCTTCTCGCAGGAGCAATCATCGTCAGCATGGACCAAATTTGGCTTGTACACCAACAAGCCCAACGCATGGGGTGGAGACCCTCACTTTCTTTATTCACGCTAGTCAATACGGTAACTATATACATTCTGCACCTTACATGTTTCTCAGTTGTGGGTGCAATCTACTGTAACAGCAATGGTAAGGGAAGGCGATGAGGGCACCTTGCCCACTGAGATTCGAAAGGTAATCTGGGATAATACAACTGAATTTGAAAGGGAATTCCAATCCTGGTGGCATCTATTTAATTTCACTTATGACCCCACCGACAGTAAAGCCACAGCTTTTGTTTTAACAATATGCAATGCTTCAGTATATACCATATACCCAATCATTATGCTGGGATTAAATCACAATGGAACTGTCTTCTATCCGTTAGAACACAGAGTGTGGGCCCAACAAAATGGGAACAAATGGCAAACTATTGATGTTGATGCATGTGTTGTACAGGAACAACAGGGATTTATTTGTGGTGCATTGTGTCTCCGGGTGTCTTTTCTCTCTGTGAATCATTCTAACTCGAGTGTAACTCAATTTTCCTGTGTATGTTTTTTGCATGCAGTAATTAATAGAGCGAACCTTGCCATTGA
>NW_008824359.1:1997774-2007395 GCF_000699105.1 Pygoscelis adeliae | reverse complement strand
CTGGATCAGGCCCATAGTCTCCTCACAGTCAACAATGGAAAAAAGATTTGATTTTTCAATAGGAAAGGTACATGATCTCTTACGACTGGCTGTTTAAGTACTATATCTATGCAAGTCCCATTAAGAAGTTATGCTATGTAATTATCAATATGCAAGACCTAGTGATGTAGTATTCAACAACATAAAGCAAAACAACATAAATACACCTATTATCTGCGAGTAATAAAAGCAGCTCAATGCTTCCTTAATGGGGACTGATTCTCTTTTGGTGCCCAGTGAATTCAATGGACAGCCACAGTGATTTCATTGAGCTTTGGCTCAGCTTTGGGGGTTGGGATTCTTCAGTCTAAATATAGATGTCTGCATCTGGGCTATAGCTTACCCTAGCTTTATAGTCAGGGGGGAAAAGCAGCTTGTTTTTATGGTCAGGGGGCAAAGCAGCTTGTTTTAGGATGCAGTTCATCTCATCCTGATGTAGATGTTTGAAAGAGATTTTGTGAATTCTGTCCTAAAATTACCCATTTGTCTTCATTGACTACAAATGGAGCCAGAGTGACCAGCTGAGATGGAGATGAATCCCCCTCTCGCTGAGTGAAAAAGCCAGCATCTGCTGTTTATACAATCTGCTCTTTGCTTGAATTATGGTATAACTCCACCAGCCTGAGACTCTTCTCCTCTCTCAGTGCTTGCACAAAGTGCCTCTTAGTGTCCCTGCAGTGTATATAAGGCAAACTAATGCAAATGGACAATTTTCTTCTGTCAAAATTGTGCCATTCTATGGTTAATGATGCTTGGATCACACAGAAGTATTTGCAAACTTAAGTTCAGCTGAAAAACTAAAGCAATTTTTGAAAGATTAAAAATATTTCAATACTGAATTTAAATTGTGATTTTCCATTTCAAAGTGAAATTTCAGTTGGAAAAGTAGCAAACTTGGATCATTTAAATTTACTTCAAATCAAAGATTAAAGCACCATCCCAAACCAAAGGGTATACATTATTTGAAATGTATTAATTTTTTGAATTTTTTTTAAACATTGTTTTTTGTGACATGACATTTTGTATTTCATGGGTTTTAAAATTTTATTTTACTCCTAAACAAAAAAAAATCAGATCTCCTATTTCTTCAGCACACAGTAATGTGTCTTACACCCTAAAAGGCTGCTTTTTCCAAAGTTCATGTACTTGTAAAGCCTATGATGTGTTTTCTGTATCTCTCTACTTCAACACTTGTGTAGTCTTTGCCTAAGGGCAGGTTTTCATCAAAATTTCTTGAACTGCTGTAGCAAGTGACTGCAGCCACAAATGGCTTTTAACATTACTGTCCTCAGCAGGCTGGTGTAGAGCTGGGGCAAACCTACATAAGTCAACAAGTCATCTGAACTTGAACTTGTGTAGCAGTTTGGGGTATAAAGTACAGGGATTTGCAAATACCTGCTTGGTTCAAGCAGGGACATTAAATAGCAGCATATCCACTGCTGCTAACAGAGTCATAGGCTGGTAACACTTTTTACTTTTCACTTAATGACAGCACAATTTTGCCTTTTCAACTACTTATGGCAGTGCCCCCCCTGATCTGTATTGGCAGTCAGGGGAGGCTCCTTATTCTGGGGAGAGGATGAGATCCTGCCTGTTTGCCTTCTCTTCAGCGGTGCTCTGTGGTGCATGCGACGACTCTAATGTATTCACTTAAGCAAACTTCCTAGGGAAGCCCATACATCCTTGAAGTCGAGGATTGTTGTGGTTTTTTTTCCTTTTTTTTCTTTCTTTTTTTTCTCTCTTTTCCTTTCTAGAAATGGATTCATTCTCTGGTGGGCTGAGAACAGCCATTGACTGCGTTCCTGTGCTGTTGAAAAATTACTGTCAGAAGTGTTTGCTGACATCTAATCAAGGCAGACATGAGGGATTTCTTAAAAACAGTACTTCTGATGCATGTCAGGTTGCTTTGCTTGGTCAGTTGTTGTCACCTCAGCTCTAAAGAATTTTAATTATCGTAGCTGGTAGGAACACATTCCCTTAGGGAAATATAATTTTCTTATATTTGAATTAATTTGGGTGAGTGCAGTTTACCTTCTCCTTAGAGTGGCTTGTCTCATGGTTTGAAATCAGAACTGTCCAAACTTTCTGAATTTGTGAGCAGATGTTACTGGTGGGACTCCCCTCTGTGCCAGTCATTTTTCTCCCCAGAACAACGTGTGCACACAGGCAGGTTGTGGCACGCAGCCATGCACAATGAGGCTGGATCCAGCCTCAGGAGCGGGCAGCTGGGCAGCTCCAATTCAGCCAAAAGGGCAGAATCTCTTACTGAGTTGTCATCATTGCTCTTAGATAAACCCCAGTGACCTCTGGGTGCCTGCTTCATGTTAGAAATTTTGGAGTGGAAGTTTCACTAAAAATACATAAAATGCAATCTCCTGTTTGCCTGAATTCCTACTGAAAATGGGAATTTCATCTTCAAGTTCTCTTTGGCACTTCTGAACAGTTTTTGAAAGTTACTCCAATCACAGTTACATTTGGAGTAAATCAGAATTGTGTCCCTGGGGGAGTTACATCAAGTTGTATTGGTGGAAAGCTAATGTAAGGGTGCCTTGATTTAAGCATTTGGATATTATCCTAACACTTCAAGCCATTTGGCAATAGTGTTTACTTGGATCCAGAAAGAATGAAAACTTGCCTGATATGGGAATGTGATTTTTCATTCTAAACACCTTTCTCTCTTCCACAGCTGCCTCAGATCTAAGTAACAGATAGCTGCCCTCAAAGGATTCTTTTCCAACAGCATCATGTTCTTTATCTGTAAAAGTTGCAGTAGGTCTTTGGTTCTTAAGCCAATGACAATAATGGACTGATTCATTTCTCTCCTGTCATCCTCTACATTACACCTCCTATAATGCTCTTATTACCATGATCAGTATTTTCATCTCAAGGGACAGATGAATTTCTGATATTTATGACTGTTTACTCTGCATGGCTATTTTTTCAGAGTGCAGAGAACTGCATTTCCAGTTTATTCACCTTCTCATACCTTCAAAGCTGTAAGCCATGTTCTATCAACCATAAATGTACTTTATTCCTTGGAGTACATGCTCTGAATTTTTGGTAGAGAAAAATCTTTTGAGACATTAATTTTGTAATTCAGTTTATTCTTCTTGAATTATGAGCCAAGTAATAAATCTACATTATTTATCTGCACTGGTGATTCCCAGCCAATTTTGTAGGTTACTCTTTGAGGAAGCTCTCTTCAACGCTGGTCCTATTAAAAGACATTACAAAGTTTTTCCTTTCCCTGTTTGCAGGGTTTATGTAGTTTAAGAGGTCTTGTTCAGCCTTTCAAGTGTACATATTCCTATAGTGACTTCAAAGTTCTCTAAGTGACTTTTCCATATACAAGCAGCATGTACCATTTCAAGACGGATTGAAATCTCATCGGATGTTTGGCTTTTTGAGACCTGACCCTTCTTAAGCAGAATGCAGAATGGAAGAACACAATAAGCATTGATTTACCACTGGATAGACGCAGATAATAGCAGATCTTAATATGAAGACTTAGGACTTTGTGCAGGTTTTGCATCAGTCTCCATTAAGAAGAATGAATGTGATCAGATGACTAGCAAATGAACATAGCAGATAAGGGGAAGAGCTTGTGTGGGAATGGAAAAGAACAATTTAGAGACCGCTAGTTAGATGTTTCCGGGTCAGCTGTTCTTGATGAAATCATCCACGTAAGACCTAATGAAGTGGCTGTAACAACCTCTGACCTCTGAGAGCTGCTGGAGGATGGGTGAATTACAAGCCAGTCAGATGATCACCCATTACCATAAAGGTGCTCGTGCAACTAATAAAGCTGGAAATCTAAGATATAACAACGTGATAAGCACCGGGTCAGTATAACTTGAGAAGATCAAATTATGTCAGACAAGACTAGTTCACACCTATAATTAGGAAAAAACCAGTGACCAGGAAAGGAGAAGGTGTCATATAACTTGACTCTCATAAAATACTGACCTTATCTAATAGGACATTCTTATTAGCAAACTGGGTTTATAAACCTATCATAAGGTGAGTGCAAAACTACTGGGGAAAAAAAATTATGAAGGGATTAAGGGCCCATTCTCAAAGTGAAAGGAGGAGTGCTTGCCATAGGGATTCTACTCGCTTGGAGTGTATGGAATATTTTCATTAATCATCTTGGAAGACGGAAGAGGGAGTATAGCTATAATATCTTCAGACAATACCAACCTGGAAGGGGATTGCAAGCTCCTGGGAGGAAAAATCTGAAAGGCTGAAAACAAGATTAAATAAGATTCACGGTTGCCTTGACAAGCTGAAGAAAAGATCTGGGGGAAAAATAGGAGGCAACTCAGTGAGGAGAGGTGCAGAACACTACCCTGAGGAATAATTAATTGCATACATATAAGAAAGAGAGTGCTTTTGGCAAAGCAGAAGTTAAACAGACGCCACTGAATCACTAACTGAACGTGAGTGAAAAATCCCATGCTGCGAAAAGTAAACCACATAGTAGGGTATATGGCAGACATGCTGTAAGTTTTACTCCTTCTGCTTTACTCAGCACTCATAAGACCCTGTCTTCCTCACAATTTTGGGCAGTGCACTGTTACAGATGGACTAACTGGAGGGAGTCCAGCAGAGAGAGTGCAGATAATCCACAGATGTAGAAAACATGACCTTTAAGGTGAGATTGGAGGAATTTGTTTGCTTAGCTTAAAGATGAGAAGACTGAGGAGGACATGGTAACAGTGCTATAAAGGATTGCCAGCAAAAAGAAAGAAATAATCAGTTCCCTGTGTCCACAGACATGACACAAAATAACAGCTTAAAATGCAGCATGGGTTATTTAGGTAAGACATTAGAGAAAAGCATGTCACTATAATGATAGAACAAGTCTCTGTCTGGAATGATTTAGATATAGCAGATCCTGACTTTGGGCCACTGCTGGATAACACAAAATTCTCAGCCAGAGAGATGTTCCTTTCTGGTGAAAGCAATAACTGCAGCAAATGAGGCATGAAGCACCTTGCTGTCCCAGAAGTCACAGACTTGAAATGAGGCACAAAATAAAATGTGGGCTAAAAAAGTTGAAAGGCACTGGACCAGTTGATGGCAAGGTTCCTTCAAAGCCCTCTTTCTCTGACTTTAGAGCATGTCTTTAAATAACTTATTTGGGGGTATCATCTCAGAAAGTGCCACCTAAAATATATTCAGGAACACCTATGGTCATAAACTATGCAGACATACTTTGTTTTTTGGCTGCACATTCTCTTTTGCTGAGAAGAAGGGCTGGACTAGAATATTTGTTGCTTCCCTCACCTTTAGGCTGTGTTAATTAGGCTGTTCTATGCATTCTAGAGACTTTAGTTTTACTAACTAGATTCAAGCCACAATGATTAGACTCTGAGAATTTCGATATTTTTCTTTTCAGAGTATGGTTATAGATGCTGTTTCTAAGACTCGTACTTTTCAGAAATCATAGAGTGACTCTGTTCAAGACCCTCCCACTTTGCACACAACTAAATCCTGCCTGTTTGAGCCCAAGGATGAGAAATGTAATCCCCAGAATTTTGTAAGAAAGGCTAATCTAGGTTATCTGCAAGAAAAGTTTAGAGAGAATGTCAACTAATATAACGTTATTGTTAGGTTATAGCTATTATGATGATATAAAACTTCTATGCTTAATGCAAATTTTGGTAATTTTCTCAGCTTTTGTTTACAGAAAATTAATTTAATTAGTCTTCTAAATATATTGATTTCTGCAGGGCTGTGTTGGAGGAGTACATAAACTACAGCAAATACTTTAAGGTTGCATATAATGAAGAAACAATAAACTACCTTTTCCTGTTTGCTAAAACATTACTTTATGCCAGGCAGCATAGGTGAACAAAATGAGCGATGGATGATTCTCCCTTATGAAAGTAGAACATATTTTAATAGAATAATTCTTTGTAAATATTTTTGCATAAGGTCAGAATGGTACACACATAAGTGGAGTGTAGTAAAACTGCTCTTGGAAATGCATGGAAATCCAAAGCTATTTCTGATAACAAGCAAGAATCTGGCCTAAGAAGAGATCAGGTAACAGTGACTCATTAGCAAGCCAAATATTTTCTTTAAGTTCATGATTTTTTTTCTGCTTGCATGTGTCTTTCCATGCCTCCATCCCTCTCCTGTTCTGCAGACATGGCCTAGGTTATATAAAGTTCATATGAAAAAGAACTTGATCCTATATTCATATAAATCAAACTGAATAGACTTTCTAATGCTTTAAATAAATCACTGGTAATCTGTTTGTAGTCACTCATATTGATTTAACATGGGCCTGTAACTGTTCAGCTTGTTCCTACCTCTGTTTCAGCAATTTAGGGAGAACATCTTCTTGTACTGTATGTGAAAGTAATTTCCTATAAACAGATTGAGCCTTGAGCTCTCTATTAAGGGACATTCGTTTGGAGAAGGAAGGAGAAACAACATAACGGCTATTAGCTTGTTTCATGGTGTATTGATGAGGAGTCTCTCATTTCCAAGGTCGTAACTCAGAGCAGTGTTAACACAACCTAGGATGACTCACTTAGATTTTACTCACTAGATTGCTCGCTTTCTCCCAGTTAAAATCAGATCTTTTCCTCCCGCAGCCTCCAAGAGCAGCATTTATACAATTAAGGGTAGATTTATCAGAAAATGCCACTGGTCCTAGGCTATGTTTTACCTTCTCAATGGGTTCTCCAAAATGTGATGTTCCATGTCCTCTCTGAAACTTGTAAGCTGTAAGTCCATTATATACTTACTCACTGCTTAGAAATTGAATTTTTGAGACTGTTCCCACTGTGGTGTGCACATTACTTTTGTTAAGCTAGCAGGCTGAATGAACAAGTAAAATGGGCTTGTGCTAATATGGGCAGTATGGAACTAGCTTTAACTGAAAAAGCTGTTACAATCAGAGCAGTTTATATTACATTTCTGGATGGAAAAATATCCGTTTTCCATTCTCTCTTTCTCTACTCCTATACAACTGTAAGCATGAAAAAACATCTGTCCAACAGGCAAGTGATTATTAACTCCACTTTAAAGAACTTCCCTAATAAATAATGTATTCACAATTGGCAAACCTGAAGTCCTAAATCTTTTTTATTCTATACTGTTTTCTGAATGCTGCAAAGCGGAGCCCAAACTGTAGCCCAAAGAGTCCAGTTTCTGACTGCTTCTGTGTGCTGTATTGCTATTGGTACAAACATACTGCATCAATTGCGAAACAGTAGAATTCGTTCTCCCCCAAATTAGATGTTGGTGCAGATCCTGGGGATGCAAACTGAGCAAGGAGAGGTAGCTGCTAACAGTGCTGGCATGAGATCATCTCCGCTGACGAACTAGCCCCAAAGCCTATGATAGGATACCTGAGTTTTGCTATGTTGGTAAAAAATCTGAGATGCTTTAACATGAACTAAATTTAAGATCAAGTTGCAGTAACTTGTGTAAGAAGAAAAAAACTTACAGGCACAATTCTAAATAATATCATCTGCTTTCTTGGAGAACTCTATTTATTTTATGCTCAACTCATTTCCCATTTTTCTCACGCCAAGGATATAATGCAGACTCCAATAGCTTGATGGCTTTCCCTTAACAGCCATCTCCGGACACAGATGATTTTGAGCATCTCTGGAATTTTAGCACACAAGTTAGCTGGATTTGTTACAACATTCAGCAGTAAAATAGCTAACAATGCCCCCATTGAAATGGTGGTAGTTATGTTTCAGACTTAACATTCTTTTGGAAAGCAAGGGAAAAGCCATATCCTCAGAGCTGTAATTTCAGGTGTTTATCTTTGCAATGTCCCGCATTTCACACTCTCATGTTTTCACAGTCATGGCGATTACTAGTTTCATAATAATACAAAAGTAAGCTGAAACTCTTGTATAGCAATGTATAGCAGAGCATGACTAATTTTGTGGATGGGGCTTTGTAGAGCATAACTCAGACTGGGAACAGATGTGCTTTTCTCAGCCCAGCCTTGCTTATGAGGAGATTACTGTGCATCAGTGCTGACTTGCTCTTATTTTCCAGCAGAACTGATTGTGTGAGTGCTTCTTCACCCATTTCAGTTCCACCAAGTCATATTAACTTAAATAATGGGAATAGGTCATGGCTAACCCAGTTTATTTTGATCAAAGTAGGTTAAGGAATCACAAGAACTGACTTGTGGAAACTGTGACTTTTGCTCAGAGAGCAGCTAAGGAAGAGAGGTGAAAGGTAGCCAGCGTGTTTCCAGGGTGTGCATCTGCATATATCTTTTGAAAAATTTCACACATGGTAATGGGAAAGCATCCTATCTGCCTTTCCTGGATGAGCGACACTGTCTGCAGCATGAACAAGCAGTGAAGTTGCAGTGAAATGTAGCCCATGCTTGAAGCCTCAGGACAGATGAAGAGCATCCATCTTTCCAGATGGATGTGTGCTCTTTCACACACATGTTGTGCATGGGCACAGTGCTGAGGAGAAGTGAACCATTTCATTTTAAGATTTGAATGCTTCAGGCCAAATATCGAGTTTACTTTAGTTGATAAAATTGGGATATTGAAAAGCTTTAAATGAAAGGAGAAGAAAAATTTTTACAAATGAAGTGATGAAAAAAAATGATTAATATAGCAAGTGAAACTGTGCTCAAACTATAAACAAAAGGGAGGGTTATGCACGCCAGAAAATACATACAGTATTACACAGGACATTCCTAGAGTCAGAATCCTAATAGCACTGGTAGAGTAAGAGTACCCTCAATAGCTCCCTGTAGTATAAATATACAAGAAAGTTTGGTTGTATGCTCTAGATATTTGTTTGGTAAGTGTGGTGCACTGAAATGAGGTGGTTGGAGAAAGGGTCCACACCATAAATTCCTGAAGTAGGGATGACAGACGAATATTTAAAGCACTATGCTTCCTGACACTTGAGAAACAGACCAACAGCACATGATCTACTTCATAGGCAGTTTTGGATAATACAACAAAACAAAGTAATTCCAGACTAGAGTTTTTCAATGAGCAGTAAATCTGCCGAAAAACAGTATTTGTGAGAGACTGAAATATTCAGCTAATCAGATAGAATTCATTGATTGCTTTTAGCTGAAAAGAATGGAGAAAATGAAACCTGGTGAAACGTTTCACCCTGATGTTTTGAAATAGAATATCTCCTTGTGGAAAGGACAAAAAACTTTTTTTCTACATTTTTTAAAGCATTGTGTGACAAGAGCTATGGCATTTTAGTTATAAATACGAAGCTCAAGTTCATCGTATAACCATGGTGCAGATCAGGTCTGTCTATGTGCAAACCCAGTGCACTTTAGACATGAGTTCCCTGGGTGTCCCAGGAACTCCTTATCTAGCTGCACAGATAAGATAATAGACTGGTCTGAATTAGTGGAGAGACTTGAGACAAGGTGAACTTAACCCCTAGCCTGCTACACCACAAAGCATTTGATTAACTGGCACAGGAACTCTCCAGGTGGGAATTTCAGCCTGTCTTGAAGCTTTTCCCCGGCAGCTCCAACTGTGCCTAGACCAGTCCCGACACTCAAATGTGTTGATTAACATCGAGGATGGAGAATCTGGCCATCCCAGA
>NW_008824359.1:1973726-1997746 GCF_000699105.1 Pygoscelis adeliae | reverse complement strand
TAAGACATTTTCGAATAGGCAGTACAAACTCCTTCTGCAGATGCAGAAATAGTGAGGTAGGACAGTCTTTTGTAGTTAGGAGATGTTTCTATGTAGTTTAAGGTAGGACCACAGGCTGAGTGGGTGTAAGAATTGGGTATAAGAACAGAGGTTTGGGGACTCTTACTCTGAAGAGTTGAAGATGCCATTGCAAGGACCCTTGAAACAGTCTCCCGTCACCATCCAGGCAACGACCAACTGTCCCATTTGGGATGTTTGGTTCCCCATGTGAGCGCTACCCTGTGTAAAGATCCCAATTGTTTAAAATTCTTTTTAAGATTCTGACTGTGAGTGTCCAACAATTTTGCGTTTATAAATCAATTAAATAAAGAAGGAAAAAAAAAAATTAAAAAGTTAAATAACTGTAGACAAAGTATTTTGGTGTTAGTCAAATGGGTTTTCTTTTATTTTGTTAATGTCACCCGCTTCCCAACAGACAAAAGAACAATTGCAGAACCCCAAATAAAATGAAATCCCAGCCATACATGATTTTTTAAAATTAGGTTCTAGTTCCCCATCTCTGGTTCCTGTTTCTGCAGTTTGTGATCTCAATTGATAAATCCCTCCATGCTTTCAGGTCAGTCCATTAAGTATCTGATCTTAAATAGACGAAGCTCTGCATACATAGCTGGACATGTTATCATTGTAGTTTTTGTTCTTTTATGTCTGTTCACTAAAGGGTGAGTAGCTACATCCACATTGCTCTTTTAGAAGGCCAAGGGGAAGGTTAAGGGCTTCCTCCAGGAAGCCATCTACTCATAAGCCAGGTATTTGTACACACCACATTCTTCTAGCCCTTGTGCCTCACCATAACGCATCCTAATCATGGTAATTGCAGCACTTGAGAAAACATCCTACAGATGTGACCCATTCCACTGTGAGTTTGTTCTACTCATCCAGCTTATTATATTTAATAAAGTTGTATAATATAGCCAGCTATTGATTCTATTATATTTGCCTATATTGAGCACTGGAGGGTAAGAATCCATCCTGTGGGATGCAGCAGAGGAAGTGTGAGAATGGACAGCTGAGGCTCATAGGTACCTTCCAAAAACTGGACAGGCTCAACCTGACTTCTCTGGGCTCCAACACCTTGACTTCCCAATGGTACAAACGTCAGGCAAGGTGACTCTTGGTTTGTGCTGACTACTGCTTTGTACTCACTACAAAGACAAATCTACCTTCTCCTGCAGGACCTCCCTCACAAGCCCCTGTTGCCAGTGTCACCTGTTTAGGGAGACAGGGAACAGACAGTAGGATATTGGGCAAATGGGAGCTTTAGTCTGACCTAGTTAAGTTAGTCCAAGGGGTTCAGGAATTATTAGGAGAAAAAGCATGTTATCAAATACAGCAAACCCTTTCAGTCCCACAGAGTCAGCCAACAGATAGAAGCCATATAGCCTTTTCAGCTCATGATGATCTGGAAAGACCTCAGGTACTTTTATATACAAGATTCTGGTTTTTGGACCAGTTTAGATTGCTTAAAAGTCAGGTAAGCATTGGAGGAGAAGACATCAGTAAGACAGAAAATATAAAAAGAAGCCTCTTCAGCCTTTAAAATAAACCTCCAAATTAACAAATGCCCTGAGGCAGCAAAAGAACCCCAACTTTGAGGCCATAATTCATTCTGCTCTACCCAGTCCAGACTCCCACCCAGACTGAAGGGACTTGTCTTGAAGGAGCTGCTCAGTCCATCTCCTGGAGGACAGTGTAGTTACCTGTGACCATCTTCCCCTCTACCTCACCCATGAAGAAGAGAAGGGAGAGGCAAGCTCTTGCCCTAAAATAACGTAGGCCAAAATCAAAGTCAAATCACCTTCCAAGTATTTCTTTTGTCCCTTGCTTGGTTTTTATTTGGTTGTTACTCAGAATGCTGCTGAGAAGAAAGTGAGAAAACAACTCGTGGTTTATACTGAGTAATTAAAGGTGCTGCCCCACCATTATCTGCACACAGTATTGCTCATGCCCTGTGTCATACTATGAGGAAGAATTGCTTTCTTGTTTGCCCTTCCTACCCCAGACCTAGCTGTATATCAGGGACTGAAATTATCTGTGCATAGTTTTCTATTTATGTTTATGCCCATTAAAGCCAATGAAAAGCTTGAACAATACTGAGTGTAGGCTATAATCAGCATGTAAAGTTTGTCGTGTGTCCTGGGATCTTTGGATGAAAGGCTCTCTATATGCCTCATCGTTATTAGTTTTTCCTGCATCATTTGTCAAGATAAATACATGGCTGTTGTTTAGCACAATGTACTGGAAACTTCTGACTTGCAAATTAATCTGAAACATAGAACCATATAAAAACATTTTATGCATCTAGAATTGATGATTTAATGTCTGCTCTTGAGAAACAGTCAAAAAGGAAAGTTAGCAATACATATACACAAGTTAAAAAAAACACATGTAATGAATTAAAAATCATTGCCTTCAGTTAGACACTGATTGTCACTATGGAGCAGTGACTATGATGGGGAATTAAATTAGAGTAACACAGCCAACACAAAAAGCTTCTATTATACTGATAAAAATAAAAGCATAGGACCTTTCAGAATGCAAAGGCAGATTCAGCCATAAAAATGTTGTAGAAATCTAATTCTAGTACTTTTCATGGAGCTGAGCATATAATGTCTGCTCACATGTAAAGATACCCTTGAGGAGGAAAAACAGGAGGAGGTGCTTTATGTTTATGCATTGGATTGTCTCTCTGGAAGAAAACTGAAGAAGTTATGAGGTTGATTAAACTTAAGTTGTGGTTGGGAATTATGTACAGATCAGAAATGAAGGCTGATGATTCAGGATCCTTCTGCTAGCAGAGATGATATTTTAAATACTTTTTATATATTCCACTTTACTCGGAAGTGTCACGTAGTAATATGTTACACTCTGTCATGCCGTGTTATGCCATTTTCAGGAGGTCCACATGAGGTAATGTGGAAGGAAATATGAAACACATTCTTGTGATGGGTGGGACTTTACGCTCTTTGAAATAAAGTCATTTTGCTTTCTGGGAATTTCTGTCATCTGTTTGCTGTATTCTTCACTCTGTCTCCCTGTGAACAAAGTCTGAACAATCTAGGAAACAACTCTTCTTCCCTAAAGTCCTGCCACTCTTGACCACCACAGAGCTCCTTCACCCTTTTGCTAGCCTTTGTTCCTGACCGTACAAGCTGGGCAGCTTGGGCAGCTCCAATCCAGTGCAAGTTGATCCTGGAGCCTAGTGAGTGCTAGGGGGGAAAAAAAAAAAAGAGCAAAAGGTGTGCCCTTGTACATTGCCAATGAATACTAATTGCTATGACCAGGTGGCTGGTCTCTTCATGGCCTGCTCTCTGCATTGGATGAGGAGCAGCTGCTGTCCCTGAGCAGAGGTATTTGTTCTTCCTTTTTGGGCTGAATATAGATCCTAACACGAAGCAGAACCGGTTCCCCAGACAAACCCTCAGAGCTACACCCAGTAAGTACTGGTTGGAGAGCTGCCCATTTGTGCTTGGTTAGCGTTTTCTGGTCAAGCTATCTGGGGAGAATTCACAGAACACCTGAGGCTTTGCTGGGCTTTGTGAGTCTGAGAACATTTATCTTCAGTCCTCACAGCTGAACACTGGAATTAGCATACCAGGCCCACACAAGTACTGTGGACCTGACCTTAGGGTTCACTGTTTAATTTCTGCTGTTCGCTCCCTCCCTCCCTCTCAGTGGTTTAATTTTTCATAAATGTTCTGGCTGTTGGGGTCAGTAGATAGTCTCATAATTATGCAGACTCTGTTTCTCTTTTTTAAAAAATATTGGCCCTTAACTCTAACTAATGCCCTTGAGGATCCAGATTTGTCAATATAAATCATTAGAACTTAGTGGGGTTGAAAGTTTGGGAAATGGTGAGAAGATCTTTTATGTGTGTGTTTCCAAGAGAAGGATTTTGCCTGCAAAGTTGAACAAGTAAGAGAACGTGAAAGATAGAGAAGAGACACATGTGCTGTTGGTAAGCCTCCTTCCAAGCAGGCTCACAGCAAACCTGCCAAGCCCCATTCCCTAAGATAGAGGCTCGCTAGTTAACCTCATCAAGGTACTCCAGATCTAAGCATCTGTCTTGCTGATTCCCATACTCCCATAACTTCAATGTTATCAGGATGCAATTCTTGTTATCTGGGTCTTTATAAATCCATGGAATGGGCAGTAAATTTTGCAAGGGACTGCTCTGAATTAACTTTAATTATTTGACACCAAATTGTGTATTGTAACCTAGCTGTCTAGGCCACTGCCTAGTCAATAACGAGAATCTCCTCTATAAGATGACTCATCTTGTCTTAAAATAGGTGCCTCAAATCAGGATAGATGATCCTCAAGGTGCAAGTCTGCCTTCAGCAAGCATACAAGCAACTTGGATAACTAGTTTTAAGCAGATCCCTTATTTTTAGATGACTAAAATTAAGAGATATATTTCACACAGCAGTAGCTTCCCATAACTGTCCATTCAAACTTCTTCATCTTTGACATGAAGGGAGCACCAGACAGTAAGAAGGGTGTTTATTCCTTCATTCTTTATTTTTTCACGGAGTGCTAACGAGGTAGGGATAATATGAACCAATGGCAGTGGTAGCATTTGAATATAGTGGTTGCTGGAGTGAGAAATAAACTCACTTTTCATAGCCAGACAAAGATACATCAGCTGGTAGGAATAGAAACAATTTATATTCCTTAGATAAAAAATATTCTGTTAAAAACACTTCTGAAAGATATTTATATGAAACTTCTCACTGACAGAATTCTAGTCAAAAGTCTATTCATCTTTTCCTAAGAGAGGTATCTAAGATAGGGCAGATGAATCACCTTCTGGAGGTGCCTGTCTCTGAAGACTTCTATTCAGACATTCTTCTTTGTCTGTGTTGGGTGAGGTAAAGCTCTGGCAACTGCTGCTTTTAACCCCAGTAATGAAAGTGACTGGTGACAAACTGGAAAGAAGAGAGTGAAAAAGATGCTTTGTTGCAGGTGATATGAAAATGCCAGAATAAACCTAGAAATTAAAAAAAAAAAATACTACCACCTGGGAAAATATTCACGAAGAGGTCATAGGTTTTCAGCCTCCTGAAGAGATAAAGCTCACTATTCTGGGAAATCTAATATTAGTAAAAGATTTAAATGCCAAAAGAAAGGTGTCCTTGAAGAACTCCAGAAAAAAAAAAAAAAAATTCTAGAAATGGAACACTTCAGATCTGATTCTCATTTACATTAAAAATATTTTTACCATATTTACAGTGTGAACTAGCCTTGCAGTAGGTGTAATTCCACCTAGTTCTCACTAATTACCAAAATGGTGTCAATTAGGTTTTTTAAGATTTCCTACTTCCCAAATAAGAGGCTAGCTTAAAACTATGAATGAGCAAGTAGCTATGAAGAGAATATCAAGACTCACAAGAGCTCAAATACATTCAGTAAATTACAGTTGTCTTTTGTTATTACATGCAAACAAAGCATTTATCAAACTGCAATGTAGTATATTCTGTTCAACCAAAGCTGTCATCATACAAGTGTTCCACATACAGAAACGAATGATTGCAGGTTCCAAATATTTTCATAATTATCTTTAAATAACATAACATTCAACAATATCCAGGATAACGTTTCAGTTCTGTGAATTTCTAGCCCGTGCAGCCTTAAAGACCATAAAGAAATAATGGGACTTAGGATAAGAAATGAACACAGTTCAGCACTGATTTATTACCTCCTATTTTTAACCCGGTTTCCTAAGAAACTGATGCTTATGTGATCATGCTGTGTATGTGTGTAGGTATTAAATTGGGCTTACTGGCCAATGTCAAATACATTTGTGTGGAACGAAATCTCAAAGATAGTAAGGGTGAGAGTAATCTCACGTGACTTTGGATGGCTGAAAATGTGGATATGTCCATTTGAACTCAACACTCCAGGCTCCCTTCATAGGCAGCGGAGGGAAATGGTCACTGTATATTGTGATTTATGTAATTTATGTTAGACATTTATTATAGGGTGAGACAAATCTTGCTATAGAAATGTCTATTTCTCTCCATTGGCCATATAGAGAAATGAGCTAGATGACGAGCCCAAGTGTGGATGTCTAGACCTTAACTTCCAGAAAATTCTATGTGAATAAGAAAGTGGTGTCCCTTCTGGGACAAGGGCTGTAATATGGTCTCAGCTCTTGCCAGGCAAGAATTCAGGGAACCATTATGGATGCCCCATTTTCAGAAAAGCTTCAGTCAGACTTCATAGCTTGTTAGAAATTGAAGAATCCATGTGGGGGTGATGCATTGACTGAAAAGTCAACTTAAGCATACTGTCAGTGGTTATGTACAGTAGGGATGGTCTAAATGTGGCAGAATACAAACAATCAGGTTTTCCCTGTGGATATTTAATGTCTGTTTTCTGTGAGGATTCTCCGATGTATAATGAGAGCTGAGCTCCTATTACTTCACTTAGTGGCATGTTGTGGTTTAAGAGCAAACGCTAGTGCGGAGGCTAAATGGATTTGGATACCAAAACACTTTAATCATAGAGATATGCAATTTTAATAATTACACAACTTCCCTGTAATGTGGAAGAGGTGACATGGTCCAGGAGAAATGTCGGAGGGGTTAGCGTAGTGGTTCCAGCTGTGCTATGCATCATCCTGGGGCAGGGTTGCAGGTCCCCTGGGATCTCTTCAGTTCCATGGCTCCTCCTGGAGTTGGAGAAATGGTCCCAAATCCACACCCCAAGGTCATGGGGCCACTCAGAGTCTCTCTGGTTCCCTGGATACCCCTCCAATATTCTTTATTTGGGCGGAGAATACCTCTCCCTTGACTGGTCTGTTCAAATTCCACTGATATTTTCTGATTTGCTCTCAGCAAATGGCTGATTTCACTGTTAGTGCTCACAACCTGCTTGTTCTGAACACGGTTGCACTTCTTGAGTATCAGCAGGTTGCTTGCATAGTTTGGTTATGTTTCCTTGAGCGCCCAAAAGCTATTCAAGGTTTATTCTGTTCTGTGGGACAAGAGGTTGGTGATATTTCATTCAACAAAAGTTTGGTTAAAGTTTGTGCACTCCTACTAAAACAAAAACTTGTTTAAAGTGCTGTCCTAACAGCTATGCTAACTAGGCTTAACTCATGCTAACTGCTACATCATGTCATACTGAGTTTTTCTCCCACTCCTGTACTCATCTGACCACCTTGCTGTCTTGCAGCCCTGCTTGCTTCTTGTTCTCAGCCCTTGAGTATCAGGCTTCATTACCCCTTGGTGGTCAGTGGATTATTTGCCTAAGTAGGCCAGTTTCAGAAGTAAAATCTAACAATTTTTTAGTAGGAGATTGGAGGGAAGAGAAACTGAGCTTTCCCCTTTATAAACATTTCTTGCAGACATTTATACAAAAAAGCTGGTAACGTGGCTCTACAGGAAGATACAGAGGTAGTCTTGGTAATGCTTTTATATGGTCTTCAATCATACCTGAAATATTTTTTCTCAAAGGCACTTGACTAAACCTCATGACATTTTGACTCAAAAGCTTACATTGTGTGGTAGTAATACGGGTGCATAGGAGCTCAGTTAAACTCTGTCTCACTGAAATCTAACAATGCAGTAGCTCTTAGGAAGATATTTATGAGAGGAGCTGTTTTCCTTGGAATCGCCCCAAAATACAACCTTTTGCTAAAAGGCTATTTAACATTATTTAATCATTATCTAGGCTATGATACGAAATGTGTGATAGATTGGTAGACTAACAAAATAACAGGGAAGAATCCTTAGGCATTTCTAAGGCAAAACTAGATCGCTTTCTGAAAAATAGGTTTTACTCTAGCTGTTTAAAGCAGTTCTTTGGCCTGGATGAGTGACAGCTGGGAGAAGGATTTGCATTCCCTGATCATGCTTTTTTTGTAGGCCTGTGTAGAACTGTATTAAGCCAATGATTACAATCAAAGCTAATGGCTTTTGGACTTTACGTGATTACCTGTAAGAGTCAAGGAGGAATTTTTCCCCTGCTGCCAAGTTTTTCTTTTTTTCTTTTCTTTTTTTCCCCCTCAGAAGTAACAGAAATAAGCAGCAGCTGGATATTGGATAGGTCACTGATTTGGTACAGAGAATTCTCACAGGTGTCTGAGTAGTTTATTTTCTCACACACTTAGAGTCATATTTGTTTTGGGATATGTAGTTGAGAAGGAATTTGATCCTAGACTATTCTGAAAGGGCCTTTTGCTTTTCACTTTCTTCTTCAGCTGCAGATATATCTCTTTAGCTGACACATAATCAGTTTTCTTCTTTCATATGGACCTTGGACGCCTTGATCTCTATATTGTCATACCTCTCAGGTTTTTGAGGACTGAAACATTCATTACAATTAAATATGTAGGCTATTGAGATGAAATATAATTTTCTCTGATAGACTTGAAGTCAGATTAGGTGACCTAATGGTTCCCTTTGGCTTTGTTTTCTGTGAAACCATAGACTATTCATAATGTCTGCATATTGGGAGTGGATAAATTTCATCAATGCTCAAATTTAGTGGGGAACAATGGTCAATCAGATCTACTGATCTGCAGGAAAGCAATCCAAATACTTCAAAATCTTGCTATTAAACCAGACAGGGACTGAATTATACCAAATGTTGTAAATGAAGAAATTTCTTTTGACTTCAGTGAATTTTGGACCGGCTCCCGGGTCTTAAAACCACACAGCGCTATTGCATTATTACAATATTTCAAATGGTAAAGTTGTTTAATGTTGCCATTTTTGTTCCACATTGCAATTTCTGCTAAAGAACTAGTCTGGAAGAGAAAACCAATTAGAAAAGCTTCTTACTTGATGTCGTCTCAAGGTCTTGTTTATTTCTACTGCAATTTGCTATTTCTAATTTAGTTAGCAGATTCAAAAATCCAACAATACTGTATTCCCAATAGTGTAGTGGGTTCTTGCATTTGGTGTTCCATTTCATTCAAGATACACTAAATTCTTCTGTCACTCAATTTTTTAAATTTTTTTTTAGTAAAAAAGATTTTAACTACACATATTCAAAACATTACTGGAGTCATTTTCCAAATGAATAAATTGCCTTTTCTTCCTCATTGAACCTCAGATCTGAATTTATCTGTTTGTGCAGTTTCCTGCTCTTTGTTTCCGTGACCCTCTTTCACCTATCGTACTCACCATAATTATTTGACTTATCTGCCAGTGAGAACTCATCTGCTTTTTCTCAACCATAATTACTTCATTGAGCATTAAAGTGAAAAGGCCACTTTCCTCTTGTTGTTCATCTTTTCCAGATGTCAAGTTATTTACAAAGCCTTTGAATTAGTAATGTTATGATGAGAATTTTGGTAAATTACATGTGAGAGAATTAAGCCCATTATAATCTTGAATTCTCATTTGTCCTGAAACATTTTTTCCCTCCTCAGTTTCCTAAGCATTGCAGTAGTGGTTTATTACTGTTTCAAAGTGTCCGCCAATGACATTCTCCTTGATGATAGCAGGAGATGTGACCCCACCAACGGTACATTTTTCTGACAAGCTACTACAATTTCAGGTGTTTTGATCTCTTTCTTTTTTACAGGTGTGAAACTAAAATAATACGAATGTGGCTTTAAATTCTATCACTCTTAACAGGACTTAAATCATTGATTCCTTCCAATAATAAATAAAAATGGTTTCTTTGAAGATATTCCTCTGAGAAGTGTCTCAAATTTACTCAGTTGAATCAGTTTTATAAATTTACCTTTACTCAGTGAAATAAAGGCCTGAATTTTGGTCTCATATCTGTTAATTTTGGATGTTCATTGCTGTTAGTCACAAAGCTAGAACGCTATCGAAAACTCAGATTTTGGTGGTTTTAGACACTGTTATTTTAGACATTAGATTTATCCCACTTAATTTTAAGCATGTACTAGACATGCCTGTCTTATTTCTCTGACTGCTAAGGAAGAGTAGCTGACACCTCCAGTATGATTCAGATCTCAGGTGAGCCAAATTGAGTCTCTTTACCTTAAAGGGACCCTACAGCAAAAAGTATCCCACCTCCCCAACTCTGCTGTATGCCTTCATCTAGGTGGGATGAGTTTGGGCCTATGTGTACAACATAGCAAAAGTCCTTACCTAGCGGCTCTCATGCCTCTGTAATTGACTGATCCCGAGATGGCTTTCTGTAAAGATTCCCTTTTGCCCTTCTTCCCCCAGATACCTCTTTGTGTCTGACATGACCAAGTAGCTATAGGACCTGACACAGTGAAGTTCCTCCAACTTCCTTCTTCCCAGCTGGTTATCATTTACACTGTTTTCCTTGCTTGAGAAGATACAGTTTTATAACGGAGTAAATTTATTTCTTATTTACTGTTTGTCTGGGATTGTGAGAAAAATTCCTAGGAATTTTCCTTGGAAAACTTAATCCACTCATATAAGTAGTCATGTCCAGAGCACTGAAGAAGACAAAAAAATACAAGTTTAATTTAGAAAATAATTTCCTCTTATTTTTATTTAGCTTATTTATATATAATTCCGCTAGAACCAGCTAAATAAAAATTACACGGTTTTCTAGTAATTTCAATTATTGTCCCAGTGCCACAAGAGGTTTTGAATAGAGCCTTTACACAGAAGTTGAGCCTTAAATTCTGGACCTTAGAATGCTAAAAGAAACTTGGTATACTGAATATAATATATTCATTAGGTACGCTAGCTGAATTCTGTGAAATCAAACATGGTAATGTTGTGTTTTTGCATAAGATACAACATATCTGTTGTTGGCATTTCTTTGATAACCAAAGAAGTACTCACCACTGTAAGACTTTATAACCTGGCAGTGGGTGACTCCCAGGTACAACTCTGGAAAAGTCAGTACATTAATGGTGATTGTAACGATTAACATGAATGCCGTTGTTCTTTTTTAAAATAGAACAACAGAATCACAGAATACTTTTGACAGAAACACAAGGAACAGCTTTAAATAATTGTGGCCAAAGATCTTGGTAGTCTAGAAGCAATGCAATAGCTTACAGAACCTTGGAAGTATCCTCCAAGCGTTTCCTATTTCCATTCTTCATTTCTACAGGAGTGGGAATGGACAGTCCCTTAAAAATGCACAGTCTCTTACAAAAGGGCCACTTACTTTCTATAATGTCGCTATAGTGTTTATTTGTTATATTCTGTAATGAACTGCATTTAGCATTTTTAGTCAACAGTATAGTACCAGTTAGAATAAGCAAAAAGAATGATTTTGAAAGCTCTAAATAATTCTCTAAAGACAAAAGAGTCTGAACATTAAGGATGAAACCTATTCAATGGAAAGTCTTTATCAAACTGCACTAGAATTAACATTTCTCTTGGGTCTGAGTTCTCATACTGCATTTCATGATGGAAGGTCAGATTAAAAGATTACCCCAACAACACACATCACATGAATTATAATGCAACACCTGCCCCATTGTGGTCTGATCTTCAGAGGAATGTGCTAAGCTGTTGCCACTTTTTAAAATTTTCACAATTTTCTTTCCATCTGTCCCCCTGCTGTTTTTTCACTGCGGTATCCACTCTGCCACATTCCTTGGAGCAATGTTTCTCTGACGTTCCAATGTTCCATCACAGTCACCAGCACACATTAGGATGTGTCGAACCAGCAAAAAAACATCAGGCAGCACAGATGCTGAATTTTCCTGATACGCCTGGAATGTTACACAGCAATGAGAGACTTGGAAAGTTGCTTCCATAAATCAGTTTTTGTAACTACAGCACATGGCTTTGGTATTTTTTTTTTAGCTTGATTCCTTACTTAGCAGCTAGCTGTGCTATGCAATCACTTGTTCCAAGGAAATCAATTAGTGCAATCAGCCTGGATTTTCTTTGTTCTGAAGATGGATGTTTTTTCGAGACTGAGGAATTAAACATATGGAAAGGGTGCCCTTTTTTATATGAGAACTATGGTGAATCAAATCATGGAATGTCTTTTCATTGCAATTTAAACTTAAAATTTCTGTAACTTAAAATAAAACAAAATGTAATCATAATTTTTCTATCTTTTTTATCAAAAATTATCCAACAATGGTGATTTGGAAAAGTGACTGATACAACAGATAAATGTTTTATTGTGAAAGTCCATAGTATTTTCAAGGTCGTAAAGAAAGATTATATAATTTTTCCTGATTGAGACAAATGGGCTCCTAAAAACATCCTTACAGTTGCATAAATGCAGGAAGGGGTCACATTGCCACGCTGAACAGAATGCAAAGTTCCATACCGGCATTTTTCCCTACTCAACTACTTAATAATATACCTCAAATATAGAGTTTGAAAATCCAGTCCTAAACTCTTAAAAAAAATATTAGGATATATTGCTGTATTTCAATGGCTAACTTTTTGTGTTAAATTAACATAATTTAATCTTGGAGGCACTGTAGTCAAGTGAAAAGATTCAACCTCTACATAGTACTGATTTCATACCTTGTAATAAAAGTTTAAGAGGAAATAGTAAGCTTTTATGCCAGAAATAGAAAATTGGCAGGTCTGTGGTATTGACTTGGAATTGGCACTTCAGATTTTTAATCTACAGCTCATGTCTTGTTTAATTTATACATTAGCACAATGTTTGAGTGCCTTGCCACCACCAAGGGTTGGTAACATTATACCTATATTCAGAAACGGAAAAAAAGAACATTCTCACACTTGCAGACTGATTGCTTCATTAGGTTTAATTAGTTTCCTTAGCACTTGTAAAGAGAGTTGTAGCTGGTGTTTAACTGGTTGGGTGGCTTACACCAATAGTGAAAGAGGACTGTAAACAGAGAAGGTGCAGCAGCTGCTTAAAATGGAAATATTTAATTATCTTGTGATAATAAAATAACACTCAACATGTTATCAATTTTTTTTTTTTTTAAAACAGAGTATCCTCTTCTGGAATACTTGTGCCATCTGCTTGGGAGTCTCTGTGATGCTTTTAGGCTGTATTCTGAAGAAGAGACTGAAAAGATTAAGTGGTCAGACGTTTGCAGTGGGAGCTATGGTACAAAAATAATTTATACCTTTTGAATATACAAGCTTTTGTGACATATATCCATGTCTGTTTATGTTATGTTGGTAATGGGATATTTCCATATTCTCTTGAAATACCTGAGGCTGAAGCCCATATGATATATATGGAGTATGAGTATGATGAGTATGTATATGGACATACTTACACAGACATAGTGAAAAGGAGAGACAGTATTGCAACTAATAAAATTCCTCTAAAGGTTAAAATCGTATAATGTACAAATCAAAATTACTCTTCTCTACATTTCTTTAAATAGTTCAAAAGAGTGAAGACTTCTCTTCCCCATTTTTCCCAATGGCAACAGAGTGAAAATCGTTTTGAGCAGTCAGTGAGAAGAGCTAGCTTTCCCAGACATTTGAGATGCTTTTCTTATGTCTTGTTGGCTGAATCTGGGCTATGAAACACAATAGGGTATTAAGACATGAGAACTGCCAGTCAGCATGTCCTTACCACAGCTTCCCTTGAGTGCAAGGGAACACTGGGTGCAAAGTTTTATTTTAAATCAGGTTACCTAGAATGGTACTGAAACTTTTGAAGACATAAGCTATTATCCTCATCTAGATGTGGCCACAGCTGCAGCTATTAATTCCGTTCAAGTCAGAAGTAACTTAAGCTTGTTATGATCTGATATTTTCTGAAATGTTTGAAATTAGCCTGATGATTAGCAGAAAGGCCTCATAAAGGGGGGGGGGGGGAAAAGTAGTTGCAGCTGGTCTGGAGAACATATTATGCCTCCATCCTCATAAATTGTTCCTTTATGTCAATATTACAGCATTTTGGTGGACACCTCTGTGGAATCTTTCGCTGCTGCTGCCTATGATTTACTTTTTTTTACATGCATGGAAATAGTGTTGTTCAAAGGCAGTCAATTTGGCATCACTTTTATAAAAAAGCATTATAAACACAGGGAAAAGGGATAGGTCATTTTATATCAAATTTAGCTGCTCATTTAGGGAGATAAAAAAAATGAAAAAAGTGCTATATCCATTAAAATCCTACTCTGTTGTCTCAGTCGTTTGGTGAAAAAAAGTACAAGAAAGCCATTGACTTTGCTGTTTCCTTTAGGAGAAGCACAGATGTGGAAGAACAATTTTTAACACCTAAGTGAGGCAGCTTATGAACTGTGTCTAAGTTCGTTCAAAGCCCTCCAAAATATGGAGTACATTTCCATCCAATTCACATAATAACTCAGGCAATGATTCAACATAGCTTTTAAAAATGCAAGCAGTTCCTCATCTGTTTAAAATTATAGTTGTGCTGTGCACTGCATTTCTCTGGGGTCTTATTTCAGATTTTACTTTTCTCATATTTTTTTATGTATATATTTTTACATATATATATATAAATTACCAGCTTTATTTCAGCATGTTACAATTTTCCGTGTGGAAGTTTTGTTTCTGAAAGATGCGATGGCAAAAGGCAACAACAGCATAAGATTTTTCTCACCTTGCTCTACCAGCAGGATTTGTTCCTGTCTTGGAAGAGCTGCCACTCATTGCAAGAGACTAATGTCGTCTAATATGGTCTCCTGGATTGTTGAATCTTGCCCTGTTTACTGAGGTTGTGGATAATGTTAGCAAGCAATGCCATTTTTTTCACGGTGATTTTGAGAGCTGCATGTTTCCACTAGGAACAGAACACTAAAATGCAAAGGAGTGTCAAAAAAGCCAACTTTGTGCCTGTTGTTGCGTGTGGGCTTAACTTCAGAGTCTCTGGTGGTCTCAAAGATGCTAAATATATGCACAATTTTTTTTAGCCTACTTTCTACCTCTGCTGTAGAAATTGTGAGTGATGTAAATTATTACGGTGAAAGATTGTAAATCGGAAAAATTCCCAAGCTGTTGATACAGTTCCCCCACCCACCCTCAAACAGGGTTGACCACAATAAAATATAACAAAAACTGATTCTGCATAAACAAAGAATCTCTGCAAAGTTTAGAATAAAACAAAGGTAGTCAGCCCCAGCTATTGCCAGGTACAGGCTGGGCAACCATTACCTTGCTTTAGAGCTGTGCCCTTCCCAGAGGTCTGAGAGCCAGGAACAATGCAAAGGACACAGTCAAACTCATGGCCATCATCATCATTTCAATACTAAAGCAGACAAGGAGTTCAGATTTCAAACTCTTCTGTCCATAAAACCAAACTATCAGCACTTCATCCAACCTTGTAAGAAAACACCAAGAATCTGGTAGATCATTGCAGTCTACATTTCCTGCAGACATGGTTGAGGAAGGACGTTTCACAGGGCTGACACTTTAGAAATCATCAGAGGCCCACTGGAATGTGTGTGGAGGCAAAACCCTCTGACTTTCACACAAACCCAAGCAATCAGGCAGCACTGAACTATTTTTGTGGAAATAGAATATTATACATTTATGAATTCCAGATGGGAAGGGACAGCTGTCGTGCTGATTACATCATTCCCCTTGATACTGGAGGATGGAAAGGAAAAACTGAGAGTCATATGTAAAGTATGTCAACAGTGATGGCAGGACTGGGCCAAAGAATATAGCGATGTTGGGCAGAACGATTTACATAATGACTAAGACAAATAAGGTCAAGTACCCACTAAAATGACGGGGTAGCCACAGGACAGTAGTTTAGAAGTTAGTCTGCAAAATATTCTCTGTCATACTTTGTGCACTAAATACAGAAACAAAACATCAGGAATCATTTGGTTACTGGGAGATTTTATGTAACAAGAAAATTATTTATGATTTTCAAGATTTTCAAAAAGCCAGAAGTCAGCCGCCTTCTGCTTCTGTAAATTTTGAGAACCTCATGAAGCCTTTTTTAGTTGACTTCCTAATTCCTCAACATCAAGTTAATTTCTTAGTGGTTTTTTTTTGTTTGTTTTTGTTGTTTTTGTTCTTGGGGGTTTTTTGGTTTGGTTTTAAAAACCTGTTGAAGGAAAAAAATCTTAGGACCAAAGAAAGAGACATTTTCACAGGCACAAAGGTATTATGGAAACTTATTCCCTCTTAATAGTAAGAGTTAAAAGATTTAGACGAAGAATTTGGTATTGGGATGGTCTACTACACTAAAAAAGAAATGGGATTTTATGTGTTATCCTTATCCAAAGCTAAAACATTCTGAAGATCATGGGCATGGTGGAATGTAGGAAAGATTAGTATTTCTTGCAGTTCAATTACGAGAACCTTAACAATGTTCTAATTACCGAGGAAATTCTCTGAATAGCAAAGAACTCTTGGATAACATGTCATTATATAGTTGTATTTCAATGTCCAATTCCCAAAGACAAGACTGGTGCAAGTGATGATTCAAAGGAAACTGCATTTCTATTGAATAAGAAATGAAAGAAAGAAAGGGAGAAGAGAAAACTTGGAGAAGATTGCTTTGCTGAATGAATTTTGACTTTGTCACTAAACTTATGTGAGTGGCAGACCTTTAGAGATAAAACAGTATATGAAGGTACCATCTGCAGGAACTGGGAGGTTGGCGGATGTCTCTTGTTGAGCTACAGGCATCAAAAGTGAGGCTGACAGCCCTAGATACTGAATTTTAAGGAATATTTCCCTCCTGCAGGCACAGACAAATGGTCTCTTGCAAATGCTGTATTGCAGGGAGGCACCTCAGAATTTCAGGCAAATCCCTGAGTTTCTTTCCTCCCTTCTCAAATCTTCCTATTAACCTTTGGTTAACTCTCTCCATAGCTCACATGCTACTGTTTTTTAAGCCTGGAATTCGCTGTGATTTCTTATGCTATTATCATGCTATTAGAGAAGCAGTCAGAAAGATGCTGTGACAGTTTTGTCTCTCATCTTCAGTTTGTGGCCACTCTAAAGCACGAACAAGAATTTTTGTCTTTTTAACAAACATTTCAAGAAATAAACACTGTGGCCATTACATACAAAACCCTGAATAAAGGGCACCCATTTTTAGACACTTTCAAATGTAGATTACTGAAGACTTTCTTGGTAAACACACCTAAGTATTGTAAGCAGCCTATGGTACTATTTTAAAACAGAAGGTAGTACTTGCTTATACCCACACTAATCTGTAAAGTCTACCAGGACTCTTCTGTCAAACACTTAATGAGAATTCCCTCAGCTGGAGTACTTCCAGGTTGCAGATCATACAGTTTCTTACAAAGGCCCTAGCCTTATCCAGTCATCACCCCTATCTCACAAGCTCTGTAAAACTGCTGATAAAGCTCCATTGTCAGTCTGCCATTGACCTCTTGTACTATTCATAACACTGATCCACTGTGCAGCTCTGCAATGAGGTTCTCACCCACCAATGCTTCTTGCTCTCTTAAGCCTGCTAACAACATGGCACCAGGTGATAAGATCTCATCTCAGCGCTATGATGGATGGCTCCAGGCACAACTGTGCTGAACTGCTTTTAATACACTGTCAAGATGGTTGTACTCTTGGTACTTTTGGTGCCCCAGCTTAGCTCACCATATAGATGCTGCCTTCTGGAAGTTAATTATGTCAAGCTCTTATCAAGCTGTAGCACAGGAGATATGCTGACAAGCCATAGTAGTGTCACAAGTTGCTGATGACAAGTCATTGTAGTTAGTAGCATGATATGCAAATATACTGACTGGTATATCTCTGCTGTTGCCACATGAGACATCCAGGACAGTACCAGAACATTCAAGAGGGAAGACAATTACTGTAATCAGAAGAGGTATGATTCCTTCCTTCTTTGGGAATGATTCATATCATACCAATATTGTGACCATGTTATCTCCATGCTTCACAGTTCTGATATCTGTCTGACTCCTAAGACAGGCTTCCCTTCTGTTCATTCCACATGTAATTCATGGGGATGGCATGAGAACACCTGCCACTATTTCTGGTGCTGTCCTCTGATTATCCTCTGCTGCCATGACGTTGTGGTCCTACTGTGATAACCATGTTTCTCCTAAATGTGCCCTTAGATGACTCAAGATCATCCAATCCTGCTTGTTTGTTTTGACATTGGTATGGAGAGCACTGCTGAGTGTTACCTGTTTTGCACTTCACAATTTATTTGCAGGACAATGAGGGATTCAGCGATCTCTTGTTAAGACCCCTTCCACAACATACTATCCAAGGACACACACCAACCATTTACTCATATCCTGGGCCTGTGCTGGTAAGGAGACATCATATGTAAATGCTAAACGTCATACTTTTCGCTACCCTTGCAGGTTCATGCTTCAGCTGCTGCTCCTGCCCAAGGACAAGGGATAGAAGAACAGACTTCAGTGCCATTGAGTTCAAACTAAAAGTGAAGTAGGACTGCTCACCAGCTCCCACAGTCCACTCACACTTCCCCTTCTTCACGACTCCTCATATCCCAGAGCCAGATCCCAGTGCTCCAGCCTGTATTCTCCTTACAATATCTCCACATATATGTGACATTTTCCTTTAAGGATCTGTTTTTTCTAGGATATAAAGGTTATTACAGTTTGATATTTTTACCCTGCCAGGACTACAGTGAAGGAAAAAAAGGACTGACAGAGCTATAGGCCCTCCTAGTAGGCACTGAGCCCCAAAATCAGATGCACGCTGCTAAGCATGTCAATATTTTTCTGTTGCTGTGTGTGAAAACTATTTACCGATAGCACCTGCGAGCAAACTATGTTGAGTATGGAGGTAGGTTATTCAGGTTATGGGTAAGCCCTGAAATCTAGGGTATACCTAAGAGCACCCCAGGGACTGCCTGCTACATGAGGAGACTAATAACCAAGAGAGAGTTTGAACAGGAAGGGCAGCTGTTCTTTGAAGACCCAGACCACGTTATTTGTAAATCACAGTTAAGAAAATATTTTCATACAGGACCTGCTTGTTTCCTGGGGCCATCTGGAATTCCTCAGAACCTGCTGAGATTAAACACATCCCCTTTAGACAGTGGCTTGTGTCAGGTTTCTTGGAGTAATTGACAGAGAACATAAATACAGTTCTGGTTTGGCTGTTAAAAACATCCTGGTTAAAGCACTCCTGTGAGGATGGGACTGGGGATCTGCCTTTTCAGGCATCTGCCCTGCTTAGCCATGTGATGCGTCTAGGCACACTGGGGAAAAGGCATGAGCTAATGTTCTTGTTGGGCTGGTGCCATGGCCATGGTCACCTGAAAAGTGTCAATTACCTCGTCACTGTCCTCTGTCATGATATCCTGTTGTGGTTTAACCTGGAAGGCAGCTAAACACCACACAACCGTTCGCTCACTCCCCACTGCCAGTGGGATGGGGGAGAGAATTGGGGAAAAAAAAGTAAAAGTAATGGGTTGAGATAAAGGCAGTTTAATAGGTCAGAAAAGGAAGGGGAAATAATAATACTAATAATGATAAAAGCATATACAAAATAAGTGAATCACAATGCAATTGCTCACCACCCGCTGACCGATGCCCAGCCAGTGCCCGAGCAGCGGTCACCCCCCCAGCCAACTCCCCCCAGTTTATGTACTGAGCATGACATCACATGGTATGGAATGTCCCTTTGGCCAGTTTGGGTCAGCTGTCCTGGCTGTGCCCCCCTCCCAGCTTCTCGCTGGCAGGGCATGAGAAGCTGAAAAGTCCTTGACTAGCGTAAGCACTGCTTAGCAACAACTAAAACATCGGTGCGTTATCAACATTGTTCTCATCCTAAATCCAAACCACAGCACTGTACCAGCTACTAGGAAGGAAATTACCTCTGTCCCAGCCAAAACCAGGACATATCCCCAGAGGCAGAAGCCGTTTTTCTTTCCTTCTGTCTCTTTCCTTTTCCCCCCATTGTCTGAGAGAGAAGGTGTTATCATCCCTCAGGTGATGACTTTTGGAACACTTAATTTCTGAGGCAGGAGTGTTTTACTTCCTCCTCACCTGCCTCAGATTGCCATTGTTGACTTTCTTACAGGCCTCCTTCAGATTTTTTAACCTTAATCTTGCACAGTTTTCTACTCTTCCTATAATTTGTCAGGCAGCAATCTACCTCTGTAGGTGTAGATTTTGGGAAATGTTGCAAATATTCCAGTTGCATATGTTTTCTGCCTACAAAGATAAATACACAGGTGTTCTCTGGGGACCAGGTCTTTGCTAGAGTGGTGCCATCATATTACAAATGTGAAAGGCAGCAAAGTATAGATGTGAAAGATCTTTGTTCTGTTTGGCTAATGGAAATTCTGAGGAGGGGCTCCGTGAATGGGGGAAATTTGGCTCATGCTGCAGGGCTGATTCACAGCTCTTCAGATAGAGGAGCTTCTGGGTGACATCTCAGCTGAATGAGGGAGCACTCTGGAGGGCACTGTGAGGGCTGGATGCCTCAGAGATATTGTTCTTTGGTTGGAGAGAGCACTCCCTCTCATGCCACACTGACAGGCATTCTGAGGAAAATACAGTGTGGGCAACAAAAAAATAAACCAAAGAAATGTAGCTTATATCAACTGGTGATCCTCATAGAAAGCTTTTTCTCTGTGACTGCTTTGTGGCTACCATCAAGGTTGGCAGTAAGAGTTCCCTTGACAGCTACAGACCTGAAAAACAAGACCAGCTCTGGGTTTGCAGAAGCCTGATTAGGAGCCACATCATAAGAGTAAAAATAAAAATCGTTACCAGCTGGTTAAAGTGAATTTATGCCCCTGTCTTGACTCTTGATTTTCTTGTTCTTGGTTACAGATTGCTATCTATTTAATCCTAGAGCACTTTTCATCTTGTCCTTGGGCTGATGCAGACACTGGTTTCTTTGGTCCTGACATTGTATCTGACTCAGACCACATCCTTCGCATTTATTCTCCCTTTAGGTCCATAACCCTTGCTGGGACTGAACAAACAGTATGTAGTGAGAGCAAAGGCCTTCTTACGATTTAGAAAACATTTTTCTATAGCAAAAGTCATATGGGTACTGGGGTTCAAATCTTTCAGGATCCAATGACCCTACAAAGCCACCTATTTCCCATGAGTCTTGCAGCTACCTCCCCACTCTGCTTAAAATGCACCTATCAATTAAAATTTCCCATATAACTCAAATTAAAAAAACCTAACAAACAACCTGCTGAGCACATCTGATAACTACTGCATCCTGTATATAGGTCTTTATAACTGAGTTGCACTGCACTCTGCAGACATATAGTGGCAGAGTATTATTTCCAAAATAGATATTTCCTGCCAGTGCACAGCTTCCTCTTTTAGACTAATCAAAGTCAAATATATCAGTAGAGATCCAGGGTGTTCCACAAATGCAGTCCTGGTCAGATTCATGCAAGAAGTTAAATACAAAGGGGAAAAAAAGGATACAAAGGGTCTTTAATTTTCTGAAAGACTTAATAATTTGAAGTAGCACTTTTTCTGCTCTTGATTTACTGAAGTTAGATTGTGGAAAGCAGTGAAAATAAAGTTGTAGTTCTCTAAGCATTCTTCATATTTTGCTTTGCGCTCATATCTCACACTAATATAACTTCCACAGGATCTACATCTCTTTGTGCATAACTTGCTTACTAAAACAATAAATTCTCCTTGAATACAAGATTTGTGTAACATTTTCATGGTCAATTGCTTTTGGTATTATTAGAACAAAGATGTCTTAGTGGTGCAGGATAGTAGTAGTCACTGAAAAATGCACTGCTTTTCTTTGTCATCCTAGCCATTTTGTGTAGAGCTAAAGAGGAAAAAAAGCAGCTAAGTTATGTTCCAGTTCATTCTCTCAGTTTCTCGTCTTTTGAGAAAGATGAGGAATAAATAAAAAAGGGAGTGGTGAAAGGTGGTGGTTAACTAGTGACAGGGAGCATTTGTAAGACAAGGCCTATAATACTGTAGGAAATTGATCCTTAGCAGTACAGTGTCCCTCAGAGATTCTGGGTGGACTCAGCTGGGAATAAAGATGAGGAGAAGGTGAAGGTAGGATGCTTGCTCTCTAAGGTCTTTCTGGGAAAGTACTTTATTCTTGTGGCTAGGGTCTTTCTGGTAATGTGCTTGAAAGTGCTCTGGTTTCTATCAAATCACTATAGTGAGGCTGTGGGTTCACCACCCTGCCTGCACCATCCTGCACCACTTTTATGATGGATGCTATATGACATAGTACAAAAACTGAAAAGCTTTTAAAAATGTGTATTAGGTAGTATGGGCCAGGATGAGTTGGCTGGAGCTAGAATAAAAAGATTTCTTGCCAGAAATATGTGATACAAAAGGGAGGAGTGTGAAAGCCAGAAAGTCTTAATAACAAAGAAGGCAGCCACGCTAGACAAGCCATTGATTCTTCATTTGTTTTGCACTAAATTAAGACTACTTAAACTAGTGTATTAAGAGAAAGAGACAGAAGTTTATCTACAATTGGAGTCAGGGTTGCTGTAAACACATGATTCTGAGATTCTGTATGACAGCTGAGATACTCTAGTACTGTTATCTAGATATCATGTTGTTAGGAGTAGGTTAGAATTTCTTTTTTATATATATATATATATATATAAAAACCATGTTTTAGCACTTGCAATTTCTTGTTTCTGACTTCTACTGCTACTACCCACAGATATTTAGCTTAAAACTAAATACACAGATCTTTCATCTCTTTCCCCGTGAAGCCGGCCTAGCAGTGAAACACGTCAACCAGGGTCAAAGTGCCTTGCCCCCACAAAGGCTTTGGATCAGTATAGCATGCATATATGCCCAAAAGAACTTGCTTAGAGCAGGCAGTTAGCGGAATGAAGCTGCCTTCCAAGCTCCAAAAGATAGACTAAGATGAGGTATTAGACTATACTTGAGGCTGGAGGTAGCAAGCTTAGGTCTATGAATTAGAGGTGAGATGTTTCCTGCGTGAAGTCCAGATATCCAGAAAGCCAAGTCCAGTGACTGCAAGCTGCTGTACTTAGGCCTTCCATTGTTTTTATATACTTGATCACATGGTAGTCCTTTGGTTATCAGTGTTTTATCACGTGTCTGTCCTGCATTCTGTGATTAGTTAATTACTTCATTTAAATGCTGAAGCATTTAACACTCAAAGCTAATAATTTTTGACTTCATCCGTTCAGTTCATGAGGCCATATAACTTTGAATTCTGTATTTGGATGTTTCTCAGCTAATACTTCTCTGTGAGACTGTCATGGTTTAACACCAGCCGGCAACTAAGCACCACAGAACGACTCACTCGCTCTCCCCCGGTGGGATGGGGGAGAGAATCAGAAGAGTAAAAGTGAGCAAGCTTGTGGGTTGACATAAAGACAGTTTAATAGGGAAAGCAAAAGCCGCGCACACAAACAAAGGAAAACAAGGAATTCATTCCCTACTTCCCATGGGCAGGCAGGTGTTCAGCCATCTCCAGGAAAGCAGGGCTCCATCACACGTAACGGTTACTTGGGAAGACAAATGCCATCACTCCAAACGTCCCCCCTTCCTTCTTCTTCCCCCAGCTTTATGTGCTGAGCGTGATGTCACATGGTATGGAATATCCCTTTGGTCAGTTGGGGTCAGCTGTCCCAGCTGTGTCCCCTCCCACCTTCTTGTGCACCCCCAGCCTACTCACTGGTGGGGTGGGGTGAGAAGCAGAAAAGGCCTTTGTGTCAGCACTGATCAGCGGTAATGAAAATATCCCTGTGTTATCATCAACACTGTTTCCAGCACAAACCCAAAACATAGCCTCATACTAGCTACTGTGAAGAAAATTAACTCTATCCCAGCCAAACCCAACACATTCTCCACCCCTTATTCCATACCATTTACATCATGTTCAGGTCCCACACTATCCAATACATCCTCATTAACCACCACTCCCCCCCATTCTTTGATATAATACACAGATATCATTCCCTTAGTCTACGGACCACCCCTGTGAAATGTCCATAAAATGCCCCAAAAATGTCCACTGAGTTCGTTTAGTCCATGACTGGGCTCCATCTGTTATGGTGGTCACTCAGTAGAAGAGAGGTGGTGTGTTGCGTGGAGTTACTGGGCACCAAAGCCAGCTCAGGTTGGGTCACCGCTGCACTTGCACTGCTTCTTGTAAGGCTTCTCCTCCATTGGTTCAGGTGGTTCCTGCTGTATT
>NW_008824359.1:1937517-1973383 GCF_000699105.1 Pygoscelis adeliae | reverse complement strand
CCTGGTGTGAACTTATCCACAGCCACAGATGCTTCAGGGTGTCCTGCTCCCACGTGGACTCATCCACAGGTCACAGTCCCTTTGACTTGTGTTCAACACTGGACTTCCAGCCTGTCCAGTACAGCAGCACAGAAACAGCAGGGATGCCCTGGCCATCTGCCAGCCCAGGCGCATGGCCATTGCTGTTATCAAAATGTTCCCAGGCACAGCAGAGAAAGATGATAAACAGTACAGCAGTGCAGCAAGCAGCGAAAGCAAAAAGCAGCCACTAACGAGCCCTAGACTCTAATATACAGTAAGGCAAGCAGTCCACATGGCAAGCACAGGAGCCTGTCAATTAAAAGCTAAACAGCAATAACAGCTATAAATTCAATCATCCAGCACATTCCAATCAAATTTGTTGTTATCTCGAACCCTTCGAGCCCCACGTTGGGCACCAAAAAGGACTGTTGTGGATTAACCCCAGCCTGCAACTAAGGACCACAGAGCCGCTCACTCACTCCCCCACAGTGGGATGGGGACAGAATCAGAAGGGTAAAAGTGAGAAAACTCATGGGTTATGATAAAGACAGTTTAATAGGGAAAGCAAAAGCTGCACATGCAAGCAAAGGAAAACATGGACTCCTTCCCATCGGCAGGCAGGTGTTCAGCCATCTCCAGGAAAGCAGGGCTCCATCACACATAACGGTTACTTGGGAAGACAAACGCCATCACTCCGAACGTCCCCCCCTTCCTTCTTCTTCCCCCAGCTTTATGTGCTGAGCATGATGTCAGTTGGGGTCAGCTGTCCCGGCTGTGTCCCCTCCCACTTTCTTGTGCACCCCCAGCCTACCCGCTGGTGGGGTGGGGTGAGAAGCAGAAGGGGCCTTGACTCTGTGTCAGCACTGCTCAGCAGTAACGAAAGCATCCCTGTGTTATCAACACTGTTTCCAGCACAAATCCAAAACAAATCCATACTAGCTGCTATGAAGAAAATTAACTCTATCCCAGCCAAAACCAGCAGAGACACATTTTCTCTGGCTGAGATGAGATCCCAGTATCCCTTGCTGAGTAGCCTGCTTAGTCATATATGCAACTAAGCAGTTTTTCAGCTTGTGTGAATGCATCTCACCTAGTTATTAATTGTAGCACATTTAGATCACAGTGAAGACAGCTAGACTTTTTGCTTTTCAAACCTGCATAGGCATAGTATTACCTCATCTGCACATGAGGATATAGGCACTCAAATCTATTGAAATGTGATGGGATTAAGAAGCGTGACTTTTTTAGACTCTTTTGAAAATCCAGGCCATAACTGGGTCATAAGCTGTGTATAACTGTGAGCATTGCTTTGAGATGTAGCAACCTGAATTTTTTTGTCTGCACTGATATGAGTGGGCTTATCTTACAAAGACACTGAGCTCTGATTAGCCACACACAGAAGTTAATGAAAATCTTGACCTATTATTATAAATGTTGTTATTATTGGAGTGTGTTGATTCCACACTGCATTGTTCTATCCATCATATAAACACACACAAAAGATAGATGTCTCTCCAGACAGCTTATGATGTCAGTGGCTTTGCCTGTGCAAATCTGAAAACATGTTACTTATGTATCAAGTTTACAAATGTAATTTTGTGTATTGAAATGATAAACAATTTCTGTAGGGCTACTGAGAAAATGTTTTAAAGCAGTCTCCAGGTCTCCCTATGAAAGAAACCTGAACCAAAACATTTGTATGCGGAGTATTGGTAGGCCCATTATTATAAATAATGCAGACTTCTTCAATATGAATATACTGTACACAGAAAGCTCATTTTCCTTGTGCGCTGCTCAGGCCAGTTATCACAAATGCATAAAATGTAAACATGATGTATTATAATTTGGTAGGATGAACAGTGAAGATTTTATGTCCTATTAGTTCTTTTAATGCAATACTTTTATTGAAGTTGATTTAGCCAGCGTCCTGTGATCCTTGTTAGGTGCCTGCAAGATTGAAAATGAGTGGATGTCCAGAGTAACAGTACAAGTGTTTATATTATATACTGTGCTGTGTTTGAGCCACAGACGGAACCAAATGATTAATTACATCACAAAAACTCTTCAGGCATCAAATTATTAGGCTGGATTGGCTTAAACCGTATTAGTTAGACCTGGAGCTAGATTTCAAGAGACGTCAATGTTTAGAGTAGTTTCAGTGCTGGCTTTATGTTCATATTAATTTCTTAAATCTCAGCTTTTGGCATTGGCCCGAATATACACCCAATGCCCCAGTTTTGTGCAGGACTCTCTCCACAGTAGTGGAATATGGTTCCATTTTTGCTGTATGCTAGAGTAATACCCTTATTCCCTGAATTTTAGGTCTGCCAAAGGAAGTCAAGAGGGATTGTATGGCTACACCAAGTGTACTAATGCACTGTTAGGAGAAAGGAAGAGGATGCTTCACCTAATTTCTACTCAGTTCAGGAAAGATTCCTGCCTTCTCAAGCACCCCTAAGCATGGGGCAGCTTTGCAGTATCCCAAAAGCTTATACTTGCTTTATAGACTCATTTAAGCCCTCTACTAACTTTTTGAATGGCTTTCTCATCCCATAATTGAACTACCAGATTTTGTCCTTTATGTGCATCCCTGTTGTACCTTTAGCTGAATGGCAGATACATTTAGAGATTTAGAGAGCCAAATCCCACTTCCAGGTGATGGCTTTTCCTGAAGACATGGAGAATTGCAGATGCATACCAGCAAGTGTACTTATATCATGTGAGTGATGTAAGAAAAGCACTGATGTAGGAAGCTTTACATGACATAGATTTAGTGTATGCTCCACAGGGCAAGGGAACATTTTGTTTTTGGACACTAGGTAAATGTCTTTGGCTTTGTTCTCATTTTTCATCTGTAAAATGTAAGTTAAAGATCTTCTGTATTTCAGAGTGGTACTCTACGGAGAAGAGCTTTAAGATGCGCAAACAGTATGCTACAGTGGTCACACAGTTAAAGCAGGAGATTGGAATGGGAATGGGAGGTTCCCTATTACTGATGCAGAAGGAGGTGATAGCAGGTTTGCATGAGCTAGAGAGGAGTTAGTGCCTAAAATGAAGGAAAGCTGCAAAAACTTGAACAGCTTTCAGATGATGCTCACTAAATCTGCAGCTGGGCTTCTTTGATATGATCTGGACTGTTGATAAGATAGCTGTTGATTCTTGATGTGAAGGTGCAGCACACTCCTGTTGCTCTGTAGCATTTTCCTATTTTGATGCTCAGCAAAATGAAATCACCTCATTAGTATCTTAGGATGGAAACCTACAATTTCTTCCATCTTCCCTTCATTAGTAGGATTTCACCCTCTAACAAATTTATAGGTACTTTAACTTATGGTGTGCAGTCTGGACAGCATTTTCCTGCCCAGCAAAACTGCAAAGATCTGTACATATTATGATAATGCTAAGAGCTGTTCCGTGCATTGTCACTTTCTACATCTCAGCTATCAGGGAAACTGAGGGATGAAGCTCAGATATTCTCTCAGATATTGTCACTGATGCTAAATGTCCTATCATATTTACCTTATGCCACCAGAGGTCCTATTTAAATCATTGTATATACTTAGAGAAAAATATATTGATATGAGAAAGCTGATAAGAACCTAGCTGTTGGGAAAAAGGTATTAAAATAATCACAAGCTGCACATCAACGGATGAGCAGTATACGTATATTTTTTTTGTAACTCTACCTCTATGTATTCACTAGAAGATTAACTGCTGTTAGCAGAAAAGCAGAATTTAATTGGTCTAATTGTGTGACACAGAATACCAAATCAATCCTCTGTGTGCACTCTGCTGGAATTGAGACTACAGCTGCCATTGACTTGAACTGGGCCAGAATTTCAACTGTTATTCTTAATACTTCTCTTTTTTTTAATGGATATGAATTGGTCACTTCTGACCTCAGTTGGCACAGAGGGTCTTTCTTGGTTAAAATGTAAATTTTAGTGAGTGGAATAATAATAGAAATGAGACTTTTGTCTCTTGAAATTAAAGTGCTTGTAAAGCTGAAGCTGCCAGCTTTGTATATTACAGCCTGAGGAGATAATATACTGAATCATTCATTTCCTTTTCTTATTCTTTTTGCTTTCTTCAAAAGCACGTTCTATTTCAAGTAATTTCAGTCCAATAATGAATATGACATTGACTGACTCGCCATCATACAAGATCTGCTTTGGGATATACTTCATCAAGTTTCGTTTCTGTGCCGTCAGAATACTGAGAAAAATGAGGAAAAGTAACAAACCACGTGGTGAGCTTATGCTTCTTGATGCTTTTAAATTATTGGGCCTTTGTTTGGTGAGAAGCCCACCTGTGTATACCTAAATTACTTTAATTTTGTCTTCTATCCCTCACTATCTGAAGAAAGCATCTTTCTAATACTAAGGCTGCACAAGAAGAATTATTTAGATTTATTGTTCAAATTATTTTTGCCATGATAGGAAGCTGTCTTGGCTCCAATACTATATTTTCATTAATAAATTGCATGATGCAGTAGAAGGTATCCTTGTTAAATTTTTTCAGATGGCATTGTGCTGTTGGTAAGTTACAGGACAGGCTTGCAAATGAAAATGGTATTGGCAAACTTGGACATAGTACTGAAAAATGGATCTTGTTGAATAAATGCGAAGTGCTGCACATGTAGGAAAAACTAGTTGCACAAAACCAGATGTATACTGACTGGGAAGAAATGCTTCTTGGTAGCAGATCTGCATAAAATGAAAAAGGATTGAGGGCTTAAGGTGCATTTTCATATTATTTCACGATCTGAAGAAGACGTGCAAGCTGAAATACAGCTTAGAAACAATATGACACAATTCTTTGACTCTATTCAAGCCTATTAAACTTTAGATGAGAGACTTTGTCTTATTTGAACACTGAAGTTCAAACAAGAATTGGGCCAACTGAACACATTACAGGAGGGGTTGGAAGCCTGCAGACATGACCAAGGAAGAACGAAGGGATGAATATAGTGGGTTTTGTCTTAAGATGTGCAGAGAGTGGAGACCCTAGTAACAGTCTTCAAATACACAGGGAGTTGCTTAAGAGAGTAGTCTGCATGTAGAGCCTAGGGAAATACAATGGACTTAAATTTCAGGAAGGACAATTCAGATTAGAAAGTAAGGCTTCCCAGTAGTAAGGAGAAGCAATGAACAGATTACTGTGTGGCATTTCCAGCATGGTCGATAGAACAATTTACAAATGCGTCAGTTGGGAATGTCATAGTCCTAATTGATCCTGTCTAGGAAAATGAGAAGGATTACATGATCCATTCAGATCCCTTCTAGTCCCATTAATTTAAGACTTCAGGTTCAGCTATAGACAATAAACTGTGAACAATCTTATATCATTAAATGCAGCTTTAAAATTTTCTGTTTTCAATACAAATCTGTTCAGACCACTATGACACTATGAATGAATTTAACATGAAAATTTCTTGGATTAGATTTTTCCATTTAAGAAATACAGTTTCATAAACTGGAAAACAATAATGTTAAATTAAGATTATGGTTGCAGATCTCAAATTTTCATGAAACATTAGCACTCCAAATTTTGTGATGCCTTTGAAACTGAACGATTGCTGTTGAAAATTCTTATAAGCTCAGCAGAATTTTTTAAGTAACTGTGACTTGATTCTCTAATGGGCCAGTGCTTGAGAGAAAATGGGCTTTAGACTGAGAAGTAAATGTTTTTTTGAGACTTAACAATCATTTTATTGAAACTGCCAATAAAAGAAAGTAGTTGATACAGAATTATGTGAAATGACATAGTGAAGGGCTTTCTGTGAAATTTTTGCAAACTGAAAATAATGTATTTTAGTCAGTTGAAGCTGATCATAAATTGAATTTCAGCTTATGTGGCACACAAAAACCACATCTTGACCTTGCAGGGGAGATTAAATCTCAGTCTTTTAAAAGGAGTGTTTGCTGAATTATAGAGAAAAGTATGTAAATTCAGTTAATAAATCTGGGTAACTAAATTTCCCATAGGAATAGTTTAGAAAAAAAATCAGGAGTGTACCAAAGAGATCCCATGAATGTTAAAGTGATCTGAATTGACTATGGATCTTTTAAGATAGAAAATGATAACACTGATTTTTAAGCAAATGCACCATCTGAGTGAAATCATATAATTCTGAATTAAAACACACAGGGGTTGACAACGGAATTTATTTTGATTTAGAAATTCAGCAGCTTCCTTTCCACATTACGCTTAAACCTTCTCTTGGGGGAGAACCTGGAATATACCTGTGCCTATGCAGGACACTTATCAATTACGGGAGAACTATAAAAAGCAATAATATAAAGCATACTGTAATACTTTGCTTTTTGTTTTCAATTTCATTTTGTAGAAGAATTAGTGGAATTCTTAACTTTTGTTAAATCTCTAGGAGGTTTCCACGATGTGAAATGTGAAGAAGGAATTCAGGTGGTTATGGGAGTCATGGCAGTACAGATCTCAACATAAAGCCTGGATTACCTACACAGGAGAATGCTGGGTAGAGGCATAGAGTTTACACTAGATTTGGCCATCCAGTTTAGGCATAGTCTAGGCATGTCTGCAAAGAAAGGCCAGACTTTCAGAACAAAATGTGCCACAATGGTTTACATCGTAAAACAACAGGGGATAGCTAATGCAGATTATGAAGACAAATTCATTGGTAAAGTCAGTGTAATTGAGAGTTTTCTCATAGGTGGATAAGGACCGGTTTATTGTCTACTCTACTGATGTACAAGGTGTAATCCAGTTTGGTGGACATTCTGTGCTTGGCCAAGCTAAGGAAAGAGCAATACTGGAAGTCGAGATTCATTTGCATGTGTATACCCGATTAGAGATTTCCAGTGTTATCCCTATGTTTTGAGAACAACAGATGTGCTTTACTGACACGATCACTAAATGGACTTATGTTGTTCTTAGAAGCTGGGTGGAACTGATGAGGAATACAGACAAAACAAAATAATGATTTTCAGATTAAATTCTTATATAATAATCCATATACTCTGACTTTAATAAATGCCTAATACATGTAAAATTCCAGCAGAGGTTGATTAGGGTGTGAGGGTCTACATATGTTTTGCACTACTGGATCTGCACAGAGTAGTTGACTGTGTTTTTTAGAGCAAGGGAAATATATAGGGGAACATAGTTCAGTTATCACAGGTAAGAGTATAAACTCAGAATGATACCTGCACTTATTTGGAAGAAAGCTTGACAGCTTGTGGATTAAAACTTTCCCTTGGATTTAAAAAAAGTGAATGCTATTGTTTGACTTGTGAGCATTTTTGTTTATTTCAGAGCATGACTGCATTCAAAAAGGTGTCCCATTTTGATTCATACTTGTCACATGATTTGGTCTTATAAAAACATTTCCAATTTACACGCACAACTGCTGTGAAATAGCAGCCATGAGCAGATTTACAAAGCAATCTCTGAAAACTCAGGCAACTAGATTTGCCCTGGAGTGTTATTGAGAGTAATATGAGAACCCCATGAAAAGTTACAGCCTTATAAAATATAGTGGACTTTACCTTATTCCATATTTATGAGCTATAGTGTCAATACAACACTGTTATGAAGTGAAATGGTACAAACATTCTTAGGGCTTGACCCTGCCAACATTGACTCAATATTGTACTAGTAATTTTAATCATGTACTTGTGTATGTGCAGGATTGGATCTTTAATCCTGATTTTATGTTCTTGTTAGTCACTAGGTAAAAGCAAAGACGCATGTGAAGGGAAAAAATTTAGCAGGTATAGTGTTAGTCCAAAGGTGTACTGCATTGGAAAGTTTAAGGAAAACTGGTTCAGCTATTTTTGAGTTAGCCAAGTGTTTTTCAGCTGTTAAGAAAATTGTTTCAGCTATTTCATGCTTGGGTAACTCAGTCTTGTTTAAAAACATCAGACCTGGTGTGCATGTTGTCTTGAAGTAGAAATGTGCATTCTGCCTTGTAGGAACAAAGTTACCCTTGAAATATTAGAGGTAATAATCATATAGAATTCAGGAAGAGGGTATTATTCCTGCCTATCTTCCTCTGGAAGAGGACCGCAGCATCATCTGCTCCCTCCAGGCTTTGCCTGTCTGAAGGTTGAAGGCTGCTTACAGCTTCAGAGGAGTCTACCAATATTTCTTGTGAGTAAATGCAGACCAGTGGAGGGTGGATTCCAAAGGTGGGGCTGAACTTTTTTTTTTTTGACCTGATTTAATATGCTATGAAAGGTAAGTGTTGCTGGACCTGATTTATTTATGAAGTTAAGAGCTGCACCTGATACTGCAGTGTATGTGGAACTACACTGTCTTTTTGACATTAAGCCAGTTCTTAAAGGCCTCAAACAGGCCTCAAATCTTCAATACTGGTTGAAGAACCACAATGCCCTATAGTTCAGTAGAGAAAGCTTTTTTTTTTTTTTATTTACAGTGTCAGTTTCTTGCTGGAAGGGCTTTCTCTTAATTAAAGATAATTTTTCATTTTTTTTCTGTGCTTGGGTACTTCTTCTGGGATGTAGTGTGCTCACACTATGTGTCAATTTTTTTTTTCCTTACCCAAATACATTTATACATTAAGTATTTTTTATTGATATTGTATTTGCGAGTGTATTTTTTAGTTTATACCTTTTTATTGGCAGTTACTACCTTGCAAAACAATTATGTTATGAGCTAAAAATGTGCATGCTGTGCTAAGCCAGAGGTTACTTTGCTCATAACGCATGCAGGAGGTTTGATAGCATTCTTTTGCTTTCCTGGGCTATGCATGCAGATGAATTTAGGTATTCTAGTGGTGGAACTATTTACTGAAATCCTCTTCTTAGAAAGGAAGTTAAAGAGAAACAATACATTTATGGAAGGAGAAGGTCAGTTTTAATCCTCACTACTCAATAAATACATTTAGGTGTATCATAGAAGTGTCTCCACACAGAAAAGAAAGGTAAGAAGAGGCCAAATGTATTTGTTATTTTCCCCTATCGCTCACCCAGACTCTGGGTGTTTAAATTAATGGAATTTCTTAAGCCTGATATGATTAGTCTGTTTAGAAACTCTTAGTGGAACCTTCCCTTGAGCCATATACATATAACTAAAGATTTTGGGGGATTTCAGAAGTATCACCTGCTTTGGGAATAACCATGTCTATTGGATGATTCCCCGCTCCTCAAATGGCAGTTTCTTACTGGTAGATAGGTAGTCTGTTCCAATCTACTGTCCTAGGACTAATCATGATCTTGTAAACATATGAGAAGAAATGACTATTCTTCAAAACTACATTGTGAGTTAAAAATTGGTAAATAAGTTTTCTTCACAAAATGGAACTTTTTATAACTATAGATGCACAAACATAATAGTTTGTATTTTGTTCATATGGTGGGTGATACTGTAATGCCATATTCTGCTATGAACTTCTGGGCAAAGGAGAAGTGCTGTCATGACTGTGGGAGGTGAAACTTTAATCGTTCAGTTTTGTGCACATAGACCCTCATGTAGGGCCAGCTGTACAAGTTATACTCAAATTAATAAAGCACTTATTTGTACCATGTATAACTTCAGTGAAACTTCATATATGAATAAGTGCCTACCAACTTGGGTCTGCTTTTTTCTGTATTGCACTGCCCACACTGTTAATCTAATACAGTTCTTTTCCAGCATCCCACACTTCCCAACAGGATATGGAACAAAATCAAGGTTTTTGGAAACATTGGGTAGATATTTGTACCATCTTTGGTGGCACTACATATCATCTGTATCAGGCATCTGATTTAAGTGACCAGTGTCTTTGAGTTTTTGTTCAATGGAGAGGGATTTGATCCCTTTCCAGAGGGTGTGTTGCATAACCAGCCAGAGTACGTGCTCTAGAACATGACACTAAGAAGCATATCTTTTCAGTTGACTATTTTGGGAGGCAAGAGTGGCTATCCACACATAAAATAAGTGGTGTGAAATCCTGCTGTTATTTAATGAAAATCTCGAGGAGTATGGCAGAAGTATGGTTTGGGATTAGAGGCCCTGTAGCCTCCTCTCCTGAACAAAAGACAGGTCTACAACCAACACTAGGAGGACATGCCCATGGTTTCATGGATTAGCCACACTTCTTGAATCCTCACACTTGATTCAAGGAACTGGCCCTTCACTTGCTCAGAAGAGATGAAACTTTTCATGTGGGCTACCCAAGGGAGAACAAATTTGACTCCCCTGTACAGAGAACGAATTAAGGGTGACATACATAAGTATATAACTGAACAGGTCATTCTCATTCTGCTGCACAGGAAGACATCTGCCTTTCTCCCTTTACTTCTGAATGTCTCAGAGACAAACTGAGCTACTTTACTCCTTCTGGAGAATATTTGAGTCCTTGTGCAGCCTTATAATTTAAATGGGAGTAATTATGAAGGAAGATACTAATCAGTGGGAGTAAAAGGTATCAGACTGGCCTTAATCAGTATGGGGAGAGCTGGGAAAAGAAAAATAACAACAAAAACATTCAGCCTGAGATTAAAAAATGTATAGCCTGTTACAGCATTTTTAAATCAGCCGTGTGCACTCTCTAGTCAGAAACTTATCAAAATGCACTCTTTGTGTTTTGGGGGGTTTTTTTTTTTTTTTTTTTTTTTCTTTTTTCTTTTTTTTTTTTCCCCACAGTGTCGTCCATATACAGCCAATCTGTGTGGTTATGGACAGCTGAGAAAATTTAGTGCAATTTCAGCTTCAATGCTCAAATTGTTTTTCTATAGGCCAAGTAGTTTAAAACAGTTTTACCTCTCGTCCCAGGTGTTGCTGAGGCAGCAAAGTCTCTTGTGAGCCCCCACAAATCAGCAGGGAAAACTGCTGAAGCAAGAAAAATCTTTAATTGTGCAACCAAAAATACTAACAAAAAAATCAAACAAGCGGCATTTTTTCCCAATTAAATGTTTCTGTGTTCCCATCAAGGAACACATGTAAGTGTGTCTGAGATTTTTTGGTGGTACCTGGCTTTTAGGATGCCAGAAGTTATCTCAGACCCGTGCTGAGGTGAATCATTACCTACTTATTGGGAATAACATTGTGAGGAATCTGGGATAGAGCATGAAATTCCATATGAAAGACATTTTAAATGTCAATTAAATACTTCAAATTTGTGTGACCACTGAACAGGGCAGTAAACCAAGACCATTTTCTGGCACATGGGCATCCAGATTGTAACCTGTCATCACGAGTTGTAATTGGCATCAGTGAAGAGGTCTGAAATGAGTAAGAGAACTGAGTGATGGTGGCAATATAAGAAAGGATCCATACAGGGTGGAGACTGGGAGCAAAGGTGTGACAGAGAGAAGGATGTGTCACAAGTGCTGTCTCTTCATTGCTCATTTTAGATAGAATGAGGAAAGTCCAGTTTCTGTGACTTTTAATCTAGCAGTTTATATGAAAAATGAATTCACTTCTCTCATCTCCAAGAAAGTTTTACAGGAAAATCTAAACAATGTTGTCTTTTCTTATCATATCCCACAGTCTTTCCCCAAAATGCTTGATACTGTCATGAGGTAAAGCAGTACCACATCTGCTATCTTTACTTTTCTCAGGGCAATAAGAATCCAGCCCAAGCTGACCGAAGAAATGGGGGAGATTTCGATGTTGGCCACCACTGCTGGTCCAGTTCTACAAGATAGTGCTTTGGACATTGATATTAATTTTATAACTATGAGCAGGATATCACGCTGGAGATGGTCACCTGCACCAGGGACTCTAGCTCAGGACCGGAGACAAGGAACTGGCTAGAAATCCATTCCTTAATCTTAAAAAACTTGCCTCTTATCCATGCCTCAGGAAAAGAAACAAACACCCTACTTCCTCCTCCTTCCCTCCCAACCCCAATCTTTCTGCCTAAGTAGAGACACATGAGAAAATGGTGTAATTAGTTTCACCTTTCCTGGTTTTCTTGGGATCATTCTTAATTTCTATAGGAGGCAGTAATGTACAGGTTTGAAGGCCCTAATGAGGATTCTGCCAGTGAGCAGACCTTCAAGATGTAACCCTGGTGTGGAAACGTTACCCACTAAACCTGTTTCAGACAAAATATAGCAATATAATAAGCAGCAGGGTGAACAAAACTAATTGTAGTAAGGTCATATAGATGAATTAGTGCACTCCCTTATGGCATAGAAACTCTTGAAAGTCTACTAAAAGACAACTAATTAATAGACTATTTAATTTATTGAAAGTATGTTTGAATAAGAGTATGTTTCTCAAGGTGGTGAAAGTGCTTTTAAAATACTTTGATATATTGATTGGTAGAGTTAATTTGTCACCTGCACATTGTTATTTAATGTTGCTGGCTGTCTCAGTTAATGTGTTTCCTGAATATGAAAATTTAATGGTCTTGTATAGTGATCATTATGTTATTTTAAGCTTAATAAATTGTTCAGACCCCTCAAGCCTTTCATAGAGGTGTTTTTGTAATGTAAATATGACAAAAATAAACAACTGTCCAGCTGCTAGTCAACCTTGGCATCACTGTAAGTGGATTTCTGGTAGGCATTTCAGAAGAAATGGATACTTTTTCAGAGAGGAAGAGAGCTTCTGGGCAGCCAGAATGGGAGGTCCGTCAGCATCAGAGTGGAAGGACAGAAAGGAACTGTTTGGTGACAGGGTGATACCAAGCCTCAGCTGTTCCAAAAGGATTTGGTGAAATCAGTTGTCTCACTTTCTGTATATGAGAATGAGGGAGGTTTTTAAAGGTAAAGTGAAATGTTGGCATATAGTCAAATAGTTATAAATGGGCCATGAATACATTTGGGTTGAAAATTATAGAACACTTTTTTACCACCTAAAGAGTGGATGAGGAGTTTTGAGGGGTTTCAAGGTAGATCTTGCTCAGTTTGTTGTCTTGGACAGCAGGAGACCTGACTTGGTGATCCTGGCTGACCTTTCAATTTCATCTTGTGTTTGAAAGATTCACATCTGAAGTACTTACATGTGGTTTCATGCAAACTGCAAACAGTGTTAAAAAAAATTTAGAGAGAGCATGAGATCTAGAAAGAGATTAAATTTTGAACTCATTTACCAAAATAAAGCACAGAAAAAGGGATTAAAATCCCACAGTTTTAGATGTCATGTGTCTAGATGTCCATGTCTAGCTAGTCTCCTAGTGATCTCTGAACAGTCACTGGTGAGAAACAGGCAACTTCAGGGTCTCATTTATCTAACCTGCTTTAGACATCCACTTTAGGAAGACAGTAATCATGTCCTAGAAATGGCTATTTTTCTCCATTTGCTATAAAAGTAGCCTTGGATAACTGCAAATTTTCATTTTGTAGAAGTCTAAACTGTGATCAGACAGAACATATCCAGAATGATTTTGTAAGATTTGGTTCTATATTCTAGTGTTATGATGGGTTTTTCTTATTTCAATTCATTAAACAAGTATTGATAAATATTAAAAATTTAGTGTAATTGAAGAAAAAATGGTATTTAAGAAGGGCCTTTATTCAGACTAAGGCTGTGACTTAGATATCAGAATAGTTTCTTGTCTTTTCAGATGCTTTGTCTCAATGCAAGAGAAAAAAAAATCTCTTTGGTTATATATATTTTAAAAAAGACATATATCAACAAAGCAGTGAATGCTTCTTTAAAGTTCATAGAAAAATTCTATCGCAGAGTGGTAAATACCCTGCAACATTGAACAAAACACATCAACCCACGTCTTCCTGTCAAAAGTTCATCTTTGCAAGCTAGGCTGATGATGATTGAACAGGTGGTGATGTGATAATGGATCAGATTGGTCAACAAGATGAGGATTTACATGAAAAGCAAAAGTATGAAGAATTGGAGGTCAAAATTGCTTCTTATATGAGCCTGGTAGAAAATCACTTGAGCAATGATCATTCATCTATCAAGCATTTAGCAGCCACTCAGCTCAATGGAAAAATCTAAACTGATTATATGTCAGGTGGAAAGGGTATAAATGAAGACAAAACAGAAATATTTGGGTATTTCAAAATTCTGAATTGAAACCCTACTAAAAAAATAATAAAGACTTAAAAACCACCTTCAATTGCCAGGAAACTCTTTCAGCATGCTGAGGTCTTCAGTATGTTGCAAGGACACACAAAATAGCTGCTTAAATTCTTAATTTATGAAGAGATTCACTATAGGGATGGAACTTTCTTATTCCATGTTGAACCAAAAGATCAATTCCTCTGGTTCCAGATGGTAGATGCTGTTATAGGTTCTTCCTTATTTGTCTCGGTATCTGTATTGATTACATTTTCTATTCTACACATGCTCAATACACTACACACTGCTGTGAGAAGCAGAAATTACCCTTTGTGATTTCCTTAGTATTTGCTGACATTCTGCTATTACAGCCTAATACTGTAAGATTTCTGCATTCCTCAAGGGATCAGTTGAATTCTCCTGGTTCTCAGGAAGTACTGGAAATGGATTATTTAGATCTCAGACATGTATTCCTTGGGGGAGCATTGAAGTTGTCTGCTTCTCAACAGCTTTTCTGGCAGATTGAAGGGGACCAGTATGGAAAAAAAGCCCCTAGGCTTTGGGGACTGCTGCTTGAAATAGCAGCTGCAGTAGCTTATGGGACTGGCTTCCTATGATACTGCTCATTTTGGAAAGACTCTTGACATCCAGGCCAATGAGGTGAGCAGATCAGTTGAGAAGTGTTTGGTACTATCTTCTGCATTTCATACACAGTAGTTGCTATCTGTTAAACATTAGTGCAGGACGGTGAAAGAGGTAACAGGGAGAAATGTTACACGAATCCAGGCAGGCTTTTATGTCAGTGAAGACGGTGAAACATCTGGTTTTTGATATGGCATTTTGTTTAATTTAGGTAGTCATCTTCAGACTCACTAGCACAATTGTCTTTATATGGAGTCCCAGTGAGAAAAGCAACATTTTTCATTTTCACCTGGACCATTTTCCCATCTTTTGATCTTTGGACCTCATACAGATCTGGATCCCTTCAAACAAAATGCTTCTAAAACTCCTCTTTTGCAGGTGATTTTCCTTCTCTCAGGATTGCTGTCCTGACAGATTGTGTAGGAGTTTGGGATTTGCAGGTGCACAGAGCTGGAAGTGATCTCCTATCATGGTGGGGTCTGTACCTTACTATCATATGGAACCATAGCAAATGATCACTTTACAAACTGATTAACTTTACAAGACATTCAATTATTATCAGAAAATATTAATGGAAATGAGTCGGAGGGGAGCACAGTAAGGCTGTGACTGCAGAACAGTGTGGTCTCACATTTCTAAGTCTGGCATTTGCATTTAGTACAACTATTTGAAGTGATGTTGAGTATCTGTTCAATAAATTAGATTTTGTTCATAATAAATGCATTAGAACTATTTGTAAGGATCAGAGACCTGGTAAACAAGTAGATTTCCTTAATTGAATCCAGAATCTGCTTGTTCTTCCTTACACTCAGAAATATTGAAAGAAACCATGCAAATCTGTAAACTGCATGGGGCAAGTACGTTCTCTTTCTGGTTTTACAGCACTTTGTCCAGTGATGTCCTGGTGTGTGACAGCAGCACTCATAATAAGTGTTACTAATAATTAGCTGCTATTTTTATGGACAACAAGCTTACTTTTTATGATCTGTTTTTAATGATGATTTAAAAATGTAACACTTGATGCTACTGCCAGCTCTGTGAAAAAATTATTTAACTCATATTAAGAAATCAGCTGATTAAATTTTTTTGGAAAAGTGCTGTCAAATATATTCCAGGCATGGACCCTTTGAAAGACAAGTGGCTTCTTAAGAGGAAATTCTGTTGCTAGGAGACCGTAACCATAAAGTTTCAGGATAAAATATTTTTTATTTTAAATAAGAAATCTTGATTAATGAACATGCTTAACAGGCAAAGAACAAAACTATCACAGCTATCTCTATTATATCAAAGACCAGTTGAAGCATTCAATGGATATTTTAAGAAGGAAATATAAAGAGGAGGTCTTCAAAGGAAGTCTAGCCAAAGTTAGAGAACCAAGGAATCCAGAGCATGCTGGGGTAACAAAAGTGCCCAATAAAAATTAGATTTACCTTGGGAAAGAGAGAATCTCCCATCTGTGTTTTCCAAACAGAAATGTTTGAATGAAATGATCTCTTGAGATTTCTTCTGGTCCTGCCCATATGGGATTTTGCAGATTTCTGAAACTTCTGGTGCTGCTTATCAGTGAAGGGTAAATATTGGGCTAGAGGGTCTTTGGCTTCGATCCACTGTGGAAATTCCTGTGTCAGCAATAGCTACCTATGTATAAACTTAGAAATTTTGAGAATACACATAAATAATTCCAGCCTTATAAAGTATTAGCTGATGGTAACTGAGAGTCCTTTATTGATCATCTTAGTTTCACTGAATAGCACCTTAACCCACAAAAAGACTACTGAAGTCTAAGAAGGTTTCTTTTGGAAAAACAGCACAAGTACAGACATTAAAATCTGGCCCCACTGGCTCAATATTTATCTAGTTGTTTAATCCCACAGGTCTTGATCCAGTTTACGACTGCTGAAAATTGACTCACGAGTAGACTAATGAATAAGTTCATAATAGTATCAAAGAGCAAGAAATCTTTAAAATGGCTATTTCTGCAAGGAAATCAAATTGCTTTCTGAGAACTAGCAACATGAAACAAAATGCAGACCTCTTCGAAGGGAGTTACATCACTGTCAGCTGTAAAACTTTGTGACTGTGTTTTCTGTAGATGTCCACACAGGAAATCTTTAGAAGAGGATATTCTCAGCATGTAAACTTTGGTTTCCTGAACTACTGAAAGCTGCTGGTTGGGTAGAAGATATACCAGAACAGAGGCAGAGGAAGAGAAGATAGGTATTATTAGGAATACTGTAGATATTACCACCAGTGCAAAGAGCAGGACATGGCAACTCAACCAGGAACATCCTGAAACACCAGAAAGAAAATGGTACAACTATCATACATGCTCAACAGCTTTTATTGATAAGGTTTTCTTGGGAGTCATCTCCCTGGCAACTCACACCTAGTCATCCTCTATCAGCTGAGTCAGTCAGGGTGCAAACTTACAAATGAAGAATTGAAAGGCAACTGTGGGACCTGAGCATCTCCCTGACACAGGCCGAGATGTGCCTGCTGAGAGGGACAGTGCTTGGGAATGTTTTGCTGAAAGCTGAGGACTGATCCCCTGTTAACCACAGACCTGTGCCATATTACTTGTTTGCAGTTAGGATAGGAAAGATCAGAAACGTTACAGTTCTCCTCAAACTTTGAGGGGGACAAGGGACACATTCTGCATATTACTGTCATCTTTTACTCAGAAGGGAATATGTGTATATTTCTGCTAAAGTATAGTATATGTATTGTTTGGAAGGCTTATATTTGAATATACATAATAACAGTGAGATGTGGAAGTCTGTCATGCACAGCAGATTTACTGTTTGATAGTGTTTGTTTAAAGTACAGATAGATACTATTTACTGTGTTTCAGACTGGTTACAAGGTTTTAGGGATGCCTTAAATATTTGTTTTACTGAAGCTAATACGTTCTTTTCTCAGAATTATTAACATGTCCTTATCAGAAATTTGCATGAACTAATCCTTTATAATGCTTTGAAAATTCCTGAATATATGAAAGTCTGGCTTGTGCTACTACAAAGAGTTAATCTCAAATGCCAGACTACAGAGAGTAAGACAGAATTTATGTATCTCTGAGTATGTAATGCCTATATTCTGTTATATTTGTATTTCAAAATTTTTGGGCTTCAGTTTCTGGAAACCAGTGATAAAATTATGCTATTGACCAAGTGAAAACAAAAAGGAGATGCAGGATTTTATCTTTGCTCTGTGCAAAAAAAAATGGTGCAAGAAGTATAATTCTTGCTCTGACAGAGAGGCCTTGGCGCTTTACACAAGAACAGGATCATGTTGATCCACAGCAGATTTTTCAAAAAGGACAACTAGACATCCAAACCCTTATTAGCCCTGCATAAAAGAAGCTTAACAACTTCAACCAATTGTTTCCCACAAGGTGAAAAACACCCAAACAAGTTGGGAATGAGAGCTAAATCAGATTGCTGACTGATAAGGATCCTTCCCAAGGCTAATAACAAAGGCTTACCACAGACAAGCAGCGGATTAAGCATTTTAAGCATTTTAAGCCTCTATCGGTTAGCGCCAAGGAATCTGGCATGGTAATTCTGCAATCTGTAGCTGTTTGGGTAGCTATCAAAAATAGTGATGAAGAAAGCGCGCAGACCTGAAAGGTATTTGAGGTATTTTCTTCTGCATTGTGAGTAAGTGTGGTTTGGTCGCTGTAGAAGGGGTTGCTCAGGATGGAGGGGAAATCCCCTGGTTAAAGTAGCAGAGAAGAACATGAGGAGCACGACAGGAGGAGGAAGAGAGACAGCCTGAGAGCATTTCTTTGCCAAAGGAGGAATGATGAGAGCTGTTTCCCTTCACGACTGCTTGGTTGTACCATGTGTTTAGCTCCTGTTCGGAAGGTAAACGGGTCCCTATATAAACTACCTTAGAAAATGATCTGCACTGAGTGTTTGAAAGCTAATAATTTACTTTATAGCTGCGTGTTACCTGCCGTACAGGTAACATACTGCTGCATTACTCTGGGCTCTGTCAGGCAGCTGTTTGTGTAGTAAAGCAGAATGTGAACTACAAAAACTTATTTTCGCAAATATTTGAAGGAAATGGAGTTTTCAATGGACTTACGTGATACATCCTCATTTTGGCTTCATTATTTAAGAGATATTTGCATGACTTGTAGCTTCTATGTGATAGCACTTTTCAAATCCGGTTGCACTGAGCAGAAATAATCTACAATGAAGGTGATATAAAGATGATTGATTGTGACTGGCTTCTCTTTTAAAAGAATCGAGTATTTTGATAGTCAACGAAAGAGGAAAAAAGGCAGTTATTGGCACTGTACTTTTCTGCATGACCTCTGCCTGAAGACCATCACCTTCATTCTAATAATCTGATTTGTGTTTTGAATAAATTATTCAATAATTTCAAGCAGAGAAAGCTCTCTGTCTCTTTTGGAGTGTGACTTCTTTTTTCCACCCAACTGAGTTGCAACTAAATGCTTCACTGTGCTCCGAACCAACTTCGCAATTTACTTCTGAATCTCTAATGCTCTCACCACACGTAACGGCTTTCAGTGGCAACAGAGGTGGTCCAGCAACTCACACAGTCTTCTGCTTCCTTTTTTAAGTCAGCGACAGATAAAAAGGAGGAGAGTAAAAAGTTATTCAGAGGTGAGAGAAGGGCAGTGTAGATTAAGAAATAAAATGCTCACAAAGCAAATCCTACAGCCCCAGTTAATTGAATAGTTAAAATATCTTGGCTTCCATTTGTAAGTCCCAAAATATAGCCTTTTGTGACGGCTTTATTTTTTGCTTCTACGGACTTGTGCTAAGCTTGCAAGTCTGGCAAGCTGCTAGAAAGCTCTGAAAATAAGTGAGCTCTGTTCACCCTGTGGATTTTTCCAAGATACCCCCAACTTGCAGTTTTATTCTGCATATAAACCTTAAGTGCAATGGGGCTGAAATTGGTGTCTTAGACCTTTCAGATTTTCCTGTGTCGAGGAAAATCAATGAAGAAGATACCTCTCTGTGCTGGTACCCAATTTGTCTCCTGTCTGTCACTTGTAAAGTAGCAATGGTGGAATAGTGCCTTTCTCTTGAGAAGTTCTCTGGGCTTCTTCACTGTAGGAAATAGCACGGTATTGTGATGCAGATTTTCTGCCAAATCTCACAAATCCCTCACTGTGGATATTTCTCTTTTCAGTCGACTATCCTCCTGTCTGTAGAGCACTCACATTCAATACAGAAGGCTTATCACTTCCTTTTTAGAACTATAAGAACCAACATCACAGCCTGCAAAAACCCACCTGGTGAGCAAGATCTCATTTATTCAGTTTTTGAATCTCACTGAGGACTGCTCTAGGGAGGAAGAGCCTCTGATAAGTTATTTGCTGTTTCCTTTAAAATATGCCTGCCTCAACTGAGTTTCAAGAGACTCCTGCTTCTATGCACCGGCAGATAAAGTGTAATTATATTGGTTGTTAAATGGATAACTGTGATGTCCGATATTTAATTAGTACCACCTCTCTAACTGGATATGTGCATGACTGCAGCCGTAAATTATCTCAGCGCCTTTCAGACATAAAGAAGGGAAAAATGGGCATAGCTGTTGGGGAGACAGACAGATTCATGGGCTGACTCCGGATTGAAAGGCAGATTCACACTGATTGTTCAAATTAACACCCGATCAGAGTACATGGAAGTTGCCATCCATTGGATGCACTAAAGTTTCCCATCTGTGACTTGTGCTTTGTACTAGGTTTCACCCTGACAGTGATGCCGTGAGGGTATACGCACAGGTCTGGGTGTTCAGAAGTGCTCCTGAATTCACATTTCATACAGAGGCAAAAGCTGTCATTGAGATGTACATTGGGCTTGCACTGCAAGAAACCCTGCATCACTCTGCTGATGTAAATAGGCTCACTCATGTCCAGGACATATCTCATTGTACATCAACGTATTCTTATGGAGGATATTCCACTTACAGCAGATCAGAACTGAGAGTTAGGCTGCTGAGTTTGCCACTGTTTGGTCATTTTATTTTTTCTTTCTGGTATTTGCCTGTCTGGTTTTTGCAGTTACAAGAATAAACTTGTATAGTTATGAAAACAAAACTGCAAGAGCCTGAGTGTTGTGAAGCATTGCAATAATATGATAGTGAACAATGCAAGCACTTAAGTAAAATCCAGCTAAAAATACACCAATAAATAAATGCATTTTTATCCTTTCATACCCGGGGAATAAGTTAACACTTTTTGTTAGGATAAGCCCTATTTTTGACTGAGAGAAAAAGCATAGATGCAAATGCTGAACTGAACACAAAATGGCCGATTGTTAACAAACAGGGGAAATCTTAGTAATAACCAATAACAAGATATACTTCATAGTGTAATTACTCCAGTTGCAATTTGACCCAGATGCTAAAGATGGGCCCAAGATGATGACTTCTTTGCAGACCCCAAACGACCAGGATTTAGACCTTATAATTCACCAGGTGAGCAGCACTGATATGAAGGTCCCATAGTATGACAGAGCCCTGACTCAGCAGAGACCTGGGATATTTCCTGATAAATTACTGTCATTTTCTAATATCTTTGTAACACCCAGGCAGAGACTACTGTAGGGATGCTTCAGCTCCATTTGGTACATGCCGCAGTTTAAAAAGAAAAGTGATCTGCCAGCAGTAATAACACTGTCATAAATCTGGCAGTCCTAAGCCTTGTTTTATATCTTCTGGGTTCTTAATTTTGTCAAATCATTACTTTTAACACTTAGAAGAGTACTAATATACTATGTTATTATAGGTGGGTCTCTATTTAAATAGGCCTAGATAATATGAGAGCAGTATTTTAATTCTGATTAGGACCTGAATCCATTTTACAGGCATTTCACACCCTTAAGCAAGGTTCCTTATTTCAGAAACTATATATTTTTTTCTCAACTTCCTTTCCCCTCCCCTTTCTAATCAGGCATTTTAAGATTTTTTTTTTTTTTTCCCCCATGATCTCTACAACTGTGTTAAAAACACTTTCAGAGAAGATTTGACTGAATTTTGGATATGAGAACCGAGAAGAGAATGCTGAGGGAGACACTATTGTTTCAATTGTAATGTCTTCATTCCAGTGTTATGGTCTAGCTTCACTTTTACTTTGAAGACTGTTAGAAAAATCCCTTTGACAGTTTATACTGTCTGTTGTGGTCAGTCAAGCCTTTTCTAATGGTGAGGGGAGATAACTGTTTAGCTACTTGACCTTCCTGGCAATGGTCTGGTAGAAGATTATAATAATCTTTCAGCCTCCAACAGTGATAAGCTAGTATCCAGGCAGTGTTTTGCACTGTAATATTTATGAATGATCTGTGACTAAAATTCATCTAGGAGAAAAACTAACATATTTCTAGTCTGAAACATGTACTCAGCTGAGATGAATATGTAAAAATAATTTATTTTCAAAACAAAGGAGATCTTCTCTGTTAGCTGCTCTAGAACCAGAGAATAACTGACGCTGGAAGAGACTGCTGGAGGTAAGGTACTGAGGCAGGTTAATATTGTTTGCCCACGCCTGTGTAGAATTCAAGTATTCAGCTCCAAACACAACATAACTACCCATTACTTGTATTGACTAAACATTTTTGTACTTATTTATTCATTTACCTCTTCATAAGTGCTTCTAACACCCAAAAGTCTATTTTACCTTTTTTTTTTTTTTCTATTTTTAGTGTGTGTGTGTGTGTGCACGTGTGTTGGGAGCTTAAGTATGTCCATGTAATGTAACTTTGTGATAGAGTGAATATTATTTTGGAGGGAATAAAGAGCTACTTCCACTTCAAAATATCTTAATTTATTCTTAAATCCTGCTTAGTTGTAATACTTTTGTAGTGTGCCAACTGGTGCCCCTCTGCTGAAATGTTAATTATGAATTTATTCCATAAAAATAAGAACCTCAGACTAAGACAATTATGATGAATTTGAATATGTGCAAGACTTCATCATGAATAGAGCAGCCTTGTGAATAAGATTTTCTCCATGAATGACATGCTGGAATACTTGGCTTTAATTTGCTTGAGTTAATATATAATTAAGGCAGTACACAAAGTTATGATCTCTCTCTCTCTTTCATGAACTTAAACTTTGACTGAATTAATTTTTCCAATTTTAAATAAACACATTTATAGAAAGATACATGTACAGCCTGATTCAAAGCTTTCTGAAACCTGAAAGACTTCTGTGGATTGCAGTGAGGTCTGGAGGAGTGTAGTTGCCATAATCCTGCAAGATAGGGAACCTCTGGTAGACTGCCATATATCCTCAGATATCATTGTCTGTAGTGACAGTTCAGTTTAGACAATTTGAACAATTTAGACAGTCTAGGCATTGTTTACAAGGCGGCCTGTGCTTTTCATACCAATTCTCTCTCTTCTCTCTTTCATTTGTTAGCTTACAAATCATATCCAATACCTTGTTTCTGAAATTTTCATGCCCTCACAGGCAGTACTGGAAAACTTGGAAAGGGCTAAATCTTCAAATCCTGGAAATACAGAATTGGAAATGGTTTCTTGGTCTTCAAATGCAACCCCCTGACGTTATGTACACGGTGTCATATATTTACTTTCATAAATCTTTCAAACAGTATATTAATAGTAGTTGTTTTATCCCCCGTACTTGGAAGATGGTTTCAGAATCTCCCTTGTTTTGTGTCTTACTGCATTAACAGCCAGTTTATGACCCTTTATTACAGTGTAAACACTCTCCTTGAGTTTAAATAACTCTTTTCCCTCCCATATCTGTACCCTGCTTTATGTATAGGCACCAATCACATACCTTTGGGTTACAAGGTGAACTCTTCTTGTTTGATAAGCTCTCCATTCCCTTCATTATCCTAGTGATCCTTCTCTATGCCTATTCAAATTTCATATCTTCCTTGAAAATAAATGGTAAGAACTGTACACACTACTACAAATTAAGTCTCATCAGGGCTTATTATAGTGGAATTAATACTTTTCTATCTCAGCTGGAAACACCTTGACACGTATTGCAGGACGGCATTTGAGTTTTTCGACGCTTGCCATCCCTTGCTAGCTTATAGTCATCCTGTGATCAGCTTGTACACCTGTGTCTCTCTCTTCCCAGTCACTTCTAACTGACGAGTTCCTAGTCAATAGCAGAAATTCTCGTTCATAGTCCTCAATGACCTTCCTCTTTTTATTATAAATTTAGTTTAATTTAATTACACTTATTCCCATCCTCAGGGCCATGCAGTTCTTTTTGTGAAATACCCTAATCCTCTTCAGTATTGACAATGCCTTTTAGCTTTTCGTCTTAAGAATACTTTTTTTTTTTTTTAAGCCAAAGTTATTTATACAAAAAATTAACAAGATTGGTCCACGGCCAACCATTTGTTACGTCTCATCAGACTAGATTTTTCCCTTTCAATACTTCTCTACTAGCCAATTCTTTACTCATCTCACAGTTCAGTATTAATTTCCATTTTCCTAACGATCATTAATGCTTCTTCATATGACATTGTATTTACTGTATTTGTCACATTTACATATGACATCAGTATTTTACTGAACTCCAAATGGATGAAAGCTAATGCTTCTTCTTTGTTTAGGTGACCTAGACAAAGCAGCATAGGTGACCTAGCCTGGCTGGATCTTTGTTGAACATAGGTGGCATATTGTCTCATTTTTTTACAACTTTAATTATACTAGCCTTGAAAATGCATATTACATGCTTGCATGGATTTGAGATTAAGTAAGTTAAGTTGGATACCCTGTTCTCTAAACTTGGTGGTCATACTTGTGGTGTTGTATTTGCATTAAATACATTTATTACAGAACTTAGGTGTCATATGCCGGTGCTTTCAGACCTTTTGTGGGTCCAAAGTAATTCAGCACACAAAACCCCAACTAGTTCAACACTTCTCGAGAAACTAAAGTAGAAACAAGGGCCTGAAAAGAAGCATTACTGTAAGACCTAAAGCATTTTTGAAGTAAAGGACAAAAGTAAAACTTTGAAAAATGTTTTCTATACTACAACAACAATAATTAATTTATCAGAGCATTGGTACTGATGATTGTACATAAATGTTTATCTTTTGGAAGTAACCTATGTGTGCTTTTTGAGAAGAGCTGGGCATCCTTTATTACCAAACATTGGACAGGATTGGACCAATAACAAATAAATATAATTTCACTAAAGGTAATTGTTTCTGTCAGGCTCCTTAACCATTGCTTAAACTCAACATTTTTCTTGCATGGAAATTGTTTTTGTAGTGGAAAATATCCAGAAATGTTGATATTATAAGGGAAAGCAGTGAACACTGAATCACTTCAGCATCATAAAACTAGGTCAGAATTCTGTCTTTAATGTGTTTAATTTCAGACAGCTTTCCAAATTAGAGAAGATCATATGTTCCCAGAGTGTTATTATTCCTGACTGTCCTGGAATATACAGTGTCTCTTTGACAGTAGTAGAGCTGAAATTCATTGTTATTGGTTCTATTTTTAATTTGCAAATGCAATTTTAAAACCCTTGAAAAATGATACAGTAGATTTCAATACCTGAAGAAACAATAGGATATGGAATGGCAAATACTTTGCAATAAATCAGACTGCATAGACACAGGGAAAAAAAAGACTCTCATTGGCATTAATTCATCTTTCTCTTTTCTTTCTTTTTTTTAATTTTTCTTTTTCAAAAAAGCCTTCAATTACAATATAAACTGAATAAGAAAGTAAAAGGTTGGTTCAGAAGCTGGGTTATCAATATAATACAGAAAGCAATAGTAAAAGCTAATAGATGAAGTGTATATGACCTTCACATTGGATTAGTGACCAGCATAGTATATAAGCAAAATACTGTGCATTGTACTCAGTAACATAATAAGATACTTATTATAATACAAAAGACACTAATGTAATACAAATGTTCATTCTAGCCTGCCTTATCAGGGATTTCCATGTTGTATTTCTAGCCTGGTATCCTGCTTATTGGTCTGGTTTACACAATGGTATAAATGTAAAATGGAGTATGCTTTTGAAATGAGAAGGACTTAAGGTAATGAAGGAGGAATACAGGAATGAAAACAAAACATAGAGGAAAGGGAAATGGGGAAAAATGAGAGAAAGGGAGGAGAAAGTGAGACAGGCTATGTCAAAGTAGGAAAGGAAATAGGAACACATTAAAAAAGTAAGAATCAAAGAAGGAGAATTATTAATGACAAAAGGTAAGCTTGTCAGTTCTTATGTCCAAATTCGGTGTTAAGATCCAATTTTCAGTTCTGGCTGAGCTGATTTTAGCTCAGGTATTCATATGTTAAATGTGCATGAAGATGGCCTTTCATCAGAGTTTCAGCAACTTGCTTCTTGGAAATGTACTACAGAAGGAAATGAAACCTGGTATATCATTAAGTATTGGAATACAGATTCAAGTGCTGACAAGTCAGATTTTGTTAACATGAAGTTTAAGACTTAATGGAAAACATGCGATGTTTTGCTTATGCTTTTGCCTGTTCGGATAAGAGAGCATTTATACACTGATATTATATTTATATTAACACAGCCTGACTATTTCAGTGATCATTTGGTATAACTGTATTCTCACTGAGTAGTACTTTCAACAGTTTAGCGTCCCTCTGAAACTAACCAAATACTTACAGGAGATGGCACTACTTCTTGTGAAGGTGTCATTAAATTGTTCTTAGTTTATATGTGCTATGTAAAAGAGAGAAACAAAATCTTTGTATATTTTTCATCTATGTTTAGGTGGAATGAAAACTGCTTCTGACTAGTTATTCTGTTGCATTAAGTCCTTATCCCCCTGATGATTGTGGACATGGAGTCAGTAGATGTTAGCTCTTAATTCTCCTGAGAATTGGGTCTTTAAGTCACAGCATTATTCATAAAATCATAGCATACATGGCTGCATATAAAAATGGCCAAATGGGTAAATAAATGAACTACGAGCAATATACTAATCTGTCAATATATGCAAAACCAAAAGCCTTTTCATGTACACGCATGCATTTGGCAAAAGCAATGTAGACAGCATATTTGGAGGCTTTAGCATGTATGTTCTTCCAAAATTTCTGCTATATGCAAGACAGGGATTGATTGGGTTATAAATATGCTTGCGATATGGAAGAAAATTAATGCTAGCTAATCAAAAAGGAAAAAAAAGATTGTTGCTGAAATGCTAAAACTCAACTGTTTGCTTCTTTTCACAACTGCTCCTCCCTATCTTGCTTGCAAGCTCTCTCCCTTTTATAAATGCCAAACACAGATCATCAGTGGTGTCTAGAATCCAAGACCTATGGTACCAACATCTCATTAAAAGCTCACTGAGGTTTTCCAATTGTTTCACAGAAAAAAACCCTTACGTAAGTGCTCGAAAAGGAGCTCTATTAATAAGTAGCAAGGGCATTTTGCTACCTGTGGCAACTACAGAAAAGTACGCTACACAGAACCTTTTATGCAATTATTTATATTAAACCGGTCAGGGTTTGGAGCCAGCAATTTTTCTGTTGATTCAGGGAAGTCAGTGCTTCACTCCTCCTCTTCAAAAGCATTCAGTTCAGTATCAGAAAGTATGCATATTGTCTTGTTAGACTATTTCAGCTCAATACCAAGCCATCTGCTCTTTAATTGGCCCTGATGGATGTTTATCTAGTTTGTTCCAGTGATGGTGAGTTGAGGGCTGTCTTCAATAATCTGTTAAAGTTTGTAACTATTCTTTCAGTTAGAGAGTTCTTCCTAATATCTTATGTCCCTTGCTGCTATTTAAGTCAATTAATTCTTGTCCTATTTCTAGTGGACATAGAAATCAGCTGATTAATTTCTTTTTCGAACCATCTCTTTACATAGTCTAAAACTTACCATGTCTACGTTCAGCAGACTCTGCTTTGTATTAACCAAGTGAAATCACTTCAGGCTTGCTGCAATAATCTTGCTTTCCAGCCTTTGATTTTTTTTTCTTTTTTTTTTTTTCTTTTTTTTTGTTCTCTCCCCTAGACTTCCTCTGTGAAACTTGGTGCAGGATTGCAACCTTTGTCTATGGCAAGTGACTATAATGGAAGCAGCACGTAATACATCTTATGTATGATGCCTCTGTTTATCCAGCTCAGTCTAACTGCTTTCTTTGGGCAGGATATGTGCCAAAGGAGTGCAGTTTTGTGTGGAGAACCCAAGTTAGGTCTGAATATGCTACTTCCAGCACCGGAGCTGTACAAAGACTTTAATGGCATTGGCACAGTGCTCTGCATGCACTAATTAACCCTGCACTAGCACAGCAAAACTGCTGCTGTTTTGTTCACAGTTCACAGGAATATCTCCACATGACACTGCTTTAAATGGTATGGAAACATTTGTTTCTAAAGCACCTTGCACACTTAGGGAGAGATGGGTAAAGCAAGAAATATTCTGAAAAGTATAGATATTTATTTTTGTAACTTGAAGAATAAATAAAACTTTACATATTTAGAATAATGAATAGTCACTTATTACTCATTGCATACACTGTCTGTCCTCCCCTACCACTTTCTTAATGAATGTGTTGCCAGAGGGTATATTACTTAGCAGTTTGAAAAAATCACTATGTTTCACTCATTTCACAGTAGTCCTAAAATTGGGCAAATACTGGGTTTAGTGGTTATATTTGTTGATTATCCTGGCTAGAACTTTCAAAAGAACTTAAATGCTGTTTGAGAGGCAGTAACAAATAGATACCTAAATCTTTTAAGAACATTTGACAATTTTACTCAGATTATAATTTATTCAGAGGCCAGTTACATCAAGGTCATAGTTTTCATTTCTGTAAATCAAGTACTTAAAATGAAAAAAAAAAAAAAAATCACCCCCGAACTTTATTCTGTTACTTATAGACCTAGTTTTAGACATAACTTTTTCTCCTGAATAATGAAGTCTGAAGTGGAGTTCACAGACTCGCTGATACTCCTCCACAAAAGTCTGTTTGCATATTTAATATTTCTTTTGTTTCTATTTTTAAATACTGAGTTTCTGCAGAATATTTTACTTTAATTTTGGTCAACTACCAGTTACTTATTTAGCAAAGGGTGTCAATGTTCTGGTTGTCCCTCTTCCGCAGGAAAGCATCTTTGAGTGGAGATGGAGCTTGCTGTTTCCTAATGAGGCAAACGTTATCCACTTTGTGCATTTCCACCTCTGCATTTCATCCTCAGATGTGGACAAACCTGGTCATAACAAACTGAATCGGGATCTCCCTGAAGTGTCTGTTATTTTCAATATTAGGAATTAAAAAAAAAGAAAGAAGAGAGGGAAATGGCTATTTTAAAGGTAATTGTAGTATGCGTGTCCTTTACAGTAACAGCATTTTTTTCCTGTGGTGTTTGACAAAGGATCTGCCAATGCTTAGTGAGGGCTGCAAAAATAATTTCCTGCTGCCTGAAGCAGCCTGTGCTTCTGGTGAGGTGAGAGCACAGTTCAGAGTCATCTGTTACACGAATGAGAAGATACACACACTTCAGGAGGAAAGCAGATGAAGAGGGTTTTCTTTCCACTCCAGTAACTCACAGCAGGTATTATAGATTTATTTCCCCTTCTCATGTTGCTTTCATTTTGCTGTATTGTATCAAGGCATTGCAGATGCTACAAATAGGGATGTACTATCTAAATTTAGGAGTAGGAAAAAGACCAACGGTGGTTACTTCATTCAGACCAACTTTTTCCATTGCGGTATTTACTTCCCAGTTGGAGGAAGCTGTAGAGACACTACATCACTGGATAGCAAGTAATTTAAATGTAACCTCTTGGGACTGTAAAGTCTGTTGGTAGATCTCAAGAAAATCTACAAGGCTCCATATAAATCCTTCTGGTTGAACATAGAAAACTTCTGCCAGGGGTCTTACACTTGTCCACTACCCTTTTGTCTTTCATTCATTCATTCAATTGCCTTCCTGTTCCTTGTCCCTATGTATAAGATCAAGTGTTCCTGACCGCATTTGCAAAATCCCTTCACTGCTCACTTTCAAGCACTCCCCTAAAACTAAGACTGGTCAAAAGATGGGTTTTCCCCCTTCCGCTTCCCTTCCTAACCCCTCTCCCTCTCATTCACCTGCTGCCCCTTCCTCTGCCTCCCATCATACCCCAATAACACTTTGTCTCTTACCTCCTTTAGGGAGAGGATTGGAGGGAGCTGAGGAAATAGAGAGTCCAGGAGTAGAAAATGGTTTGGAAGTTAGGAAAGGAGGTAAAACCGGGAAGAAACTTGAGAGCAGAGGAGAAAGATGCACAGGAGATTTGTGGTAAATATTTGCTGAATCAGTTAGACAAAATTTTCCCAGGTAACGGACTATTGACAAATTCATCAACACTTCATTTTTTTTATTCACTATTTTTGTGCTATAGTGACAAAGATTTTCCTGCTCCTTGGCTGGATGCCTCATGGTTTTTTAAGCAAGGATATAAAAAAGAATGAGTTTCAAACATCATCCTATGCACTGGCAGGTTTTGAGTTGCCTCCTGCTTTAGCAGCTAGATCTGTGAGAAAATCTAGCCAAAGGTGCTTCTATTCCAGCACATGCATGTAGGGCTGTTCTCTCACAGGATGGCCAGCTGGCTTGCTTCGGCAACGTCTGTGTCATTACATCCTCTTAGCCTCCAGAACAGGGTGGTGACATCCACCTTATCTGTTAGAACTGATTCCTGAACTCAGCTGATGGCCAAACCACATCTGCGAATTTGTTAGGGTTTGGCTAGTTGGCGCAAGCCACAACTGTCCCAGGGACTGTTCTAGCAATTTAACAGTCTGTGTGATTAAATTCCAGGAATGCTCCATGCCACCGATCAATTTACTAGTGTAGATTTAGTTTAATACTATTTTTCCTCTAGAACAAACAAAGAATTCTTTGCTATTAAAGGCCTGGAATTTAAAACGCTACAGATGTCACATCATGCCATAATTTTGTGTTAATTTTTTGAAAAGTGAACACTTTAAGACTGTTGAGCAAGAATTTGGCATTTTCCAATTGTCACAAGTAATGATGAAACTTGGATGTACCTGGAACATTCACCTGGGCAATATTGGCTCCTCTTAGGATTTGTTTTGTTTCTCAAATGACAGTATTCTCTGAAAATTAAAAAATGGAGGAAGTGTTTAACTTTTGTAAGCACAGCATGAGCTACCTATAACTGGAGCATCTAAACCTAGTGACTCAGTAGAGCTGGAACAATAATTTTGAGCAGTGAGCTGCTTAGGAAAGGTCTACATGCATGAGCATGGGGACTGGGTGTGATGAGGCTCAGTTAGCCCACTGCCCTGCTGGGGTATATTAGATTGGGTAGAGCTAACATGTCCAAACTGCTTCCTGAGTCTCATCTAACAGATGAAATCCTACTGCAGGTGTTCCTACAAGGCACTTGTGTTCTGTCTGGAGCAGGTCACGTCTCCTGAAGAAAGTATTCTTGTCTCTATTCCAGCTTGCTAGATTTTTCTGTGCTCCTAATAGCAACAAATGGAAAGAAAAGCACCACCCTGTAGAACTTATTAGTGGTCATGTTTGGAAAAAACCCACCAGTATTTACAGCTCAGTCAAGAATGAGCCTACCAAGTAATAGAGAAATAAAACCAACATCAAGGAGTGTGTTGGATTCTGCTCCATCATCTTATTTTGGATATCTGGGAGTTATCTGTTCCTTAGAGCTTCTTTTGGCACAGTAGAGCTCCAACTTCTAAATAACAGGCAACTATGGAATTTTTGGTGGTGGGATGGATGGGTTTTAAAATATATTTTTCTGTTCCATTTTAGTCAGTCCTACAGTTAACAACAATTTTCTTATTTCAAGGTGGAGGTCCTTCCAACCTTAATGATTCTATGATTCTATGATTCTATGATTTCTTGAAATGCAGGAGCCTAGCTATCATAGCTGATAGCTATGATACCTTTCCATAGGCAGATATAATTTCATTATGAATTATCTACCTATGGCTGGGTCAGCATTATAGCGGCCTCAGCTCTCATTAGTGTATGACAACAGATGTGAGACGCTGACACTTGAAAGATTGAGGTATTCTAACCAAAAATATTCTGTCTCCTTTTGCTGCCTTCCTTGCTCATTGCCAGCTCTATTATTTCTCCTCTGTTTTTGTGTGCCTAAATTTCCCTTCTGTGCATTTTTGATCTTTCCTGTATTACCTTGTTTTCCATTTGGCATAAGTATACTCTGCTTATTTCTTCCACATTGTTTGTATACCTCTGGAGAAATTACAATGCTGTAATTAATTAAAATAACTGCATTTTAAATACATGAGAAACAAACCATATGATCCTGCTCATTCTTGCTATACGTATTGGAACAACTTGCAGTCACATGTTAGCAACCAGACTCCTGTAAAAATTCTGCACAGAAATATAGACAGTGGCCTTTTAGACACTATTTCCTATGTTTCTTCATGGATTTGAGCAAATTTATGTAAGCCTACACAGATACATTGATATGGATGACCTGCTTGTTGGCTTGTTTCTTCAACTCCACACACAATGCACAGTACTTTGCAACAAAACTATATTTAGATGAGTTTTAGCCTCTTTTTGTTAAGGACTCCTGTCCAGCCATATGTTAGACTATTGAGACTGCAGCGAGCTGGTGATTGAAGATTCAGACTCAGATGTTTATGGATGCCAAACTATTTTAAAATATTAACAGAAGCATAACTTAATTTATCTGAGGGCTGTGGAAAAAGAATGAAGGAGAGAAATGACTTATTTCTAGGGATCTCAAAAGATGCTTGGTAAAAACTATTTGAAAGCTGGGTGACTGAGATTTCAGTGGTACGCCCACACAAGAAGGACAGAAAGTGGAGGGGAAAGCTGCATCCCATGGGTAATTTGGGACTGAATCAAGGATCCTACATTTGAGTAATTCTATTTATGTGAATACTCTTATGAAGAAAAAGCTCATTTCCCCCCATTTTTATCTTTTGATCTCTCAGTCCTTCCCCTTTGTTTCTTCCCCCCCCCCCTTTTTTTTTCCTTCTTCTGTTTTCTGTTTCTTCTTCCATTACCTCTGTTTCTGTCCTTTTATACCTTTCACTCCTTTGCACTCTCTTCTTCTTGAAGCACCCCAGAAAGCATCCAGCTGAGGTACTTTCAATGAAAATGTCAGCACACCATACTCTGTTCCCAGTTATGTTTTTACCTTCAACAAGGCAGCTCATACAAATGAAGAAAAATGTCTGATGCCTCAAAGTCTTGGAAGTTCACCTTTTCCTAGAGAAAACAAAGAAGAGAGTACTTAGTGACTCTCTTTTGGGATGGTGTCATGGTTTAACCCCAGTTGGCAACACAGAGCAACTCGATCACTCCCCCTTGGTGGGATGGGAGAGAGAATCAGAAGAGTAAAAGTGAGAAAACTCGTGGGTTGAGATAAAGACAGTTTAATAGGGAAAGCAAAAGCCACGCACACAAACAAAGGAAAACAAGGAATTCATTCACTACTTCCCATCGGCAGGCAGGTGTTCAGCCATCCCCAGGAAAGCAGGGCTCCATCATGAGTAACGGTTACTTGGGAAGACAAACGTCATCACTCTGAATGTCCTCCCCTTCCTCCTTCTTCCCCCAGGTTTTATTGCTGAGCGTGATGTCACATGGTGTGGAATATCCCTTTGGTCAGTTGGGGTCAGCTGTCCCGGCTGTGTCCCCTCCCAGCTTCTTGTGCACCCCCAGCCTACTCGCTGGTGGGGTGGGGTGAGAAGCAGAAAAGGCCTTGACTCTGTGTAAGCACTACTCAGCAATAACTGAAACATCTCTGTGTTATCAACAAACACTGTTTCCAGCACAAATCCAAAACATAGTCCCATACTAGCTACTATGAAGAAAATTAACTATATCCCAGCCAAAACCAGCACAGATGGCTAGCAGTATACAGCTGCCATTGGGCTCTGATGTTTCTGGAAGCAAGCCTCCCAGAGAAAAACCCAGAGACCTGAGCTTTTAACTCATAGACTTGTCCTATGCACAGTAATTAGTATTGATGGGGTACTTAAACTACCCATGCATCAGTCAATATAGGAATGTAAAAGGAGAAAGGCTTATTCAAATTTATTGGTGACAACAATTGATACTAATAGCAGAGGAAGCAGAAGGACAAAGACTCTTGTAGAATGGATCCTGATTAACAGAAAAGAACTAGTTGGGAAAAGGAAAGTGGAAGGCAACCTGGCTGACCAAAATCATTAAATACTAAATTCTTGATTTACAGGAGTACGAGGAGGGAGAGTGATAAAATAAGGTTTTCAGAAAAGAAGTCTTCAATTGACTGTTCAGAAAGGTCTGCTGGAAAGCAAGCGTAACAAAAAAGTGGTCTGGAAATATTTTAATGAAATAATTATCCCGTCATGAACAGCATCACTGAAGGGTAGGTATAGTGACTTAGCAAAATTATGATGTCTTTCAAAATGTGAACATTCAGCAGGCATCATACAGAAGAAAAAATACCCTCAGTTATTAGGAACAAATGCAATAGCACAATGCAGGTAGGAACAAAATCAGAAAGTTTAGGACACATGCAGGGGAAAAAAACCAAGCACATTCTCTAAGTACATCGATAATAAAATGATCATGTAAAATAATTCAGTGGGGAAAGTTTAACTTGCTAGAGTAAAGCAACTGTTACTCTGAGCTCTATAAATAGGAATGTTGTGTCCAAGCTGTAATCTTCTCCTCAGGGCTGATAAGCTTTCGACAGGACACCACTCTTCAGGCAAGATGTGGATCTATTAAAGAATAACCAGAAGAAAGAAATAAAAATTTTAAAATAAGCCTGCAATCTTGGAAAAATGGGTTTGCCTTATCTTAAAAAGACTGATAGGGGCTGAAGAGATGATCTGAAAACAACCTTCCAATACATAAAACGTAGCTGCAAAGATGAAATGAAATAAAGAGTTCTGTGTGTCCACAGTAGGTAGAATAAGAAACAGTGAACTTGAATTACAGCAACAGTCCTTAGGAGGACATGTCCTGTCTTCAAGGACAAGCTGAATGTGGGAGGACATGATCCACAAAGATGATGGACTCTCACAGCATTGGAGGATTTAGGATGATACGTTCCTATTTTCAGGCTTATGGTTACAAGTTTTTTCTTGACAACTGAAGAACTGAGGAGTTAAGAAGCTTGCAAAAGCAGATAATTGCACGTGTTTAGGAGAGCTCCTCTCCAGTGTGAGACTTTCATATTCATGGAAATTCATTCATGGAAATGTTGGAATAAATTGGAAGCAGATGGATTTTGTACTAACCGCTGTAAAGATGCCAAAATAAGAATCTTTAATTGATATTTAAGGGTATTGTTTAATGCTCCAGCATTTGGGTGTATAGTAATGTCAATACTCACAATGTCTGTGTTTTTTCCTTTAGAATTAGACTGTTCCACTGGATAGTTTATTTGTCTCATTGACTACAACTGCACTACTAAAGAAAACACGCGGGAAACTGTGACTCTTAGACCTACCGACTTGATCTGGCTCATGTCCACATGGAGAAAAATCTCTTCCCATCAGATTAAGATAGTTTGGCTATGCCCAATCTGTTAGGAATCATTCCTGGTCTGTGCTATTCCCCAGACTGTGCCCAGAAATTGTCTGTGAGAGTCTTAGTTGGCGTGAGCCAAAACCATGGCAAGGTGTGAGATAGCTATCAAGCATCATGGGAGAACAGGTAGAGGACGGTGCTTGGAATCAAATCCTGGATGTCCCTCATTTACTTGTATAGAAGTAGCCAAAAGGACTACTTGTGAAAGTAGTATATATACCCATTGTGAGTTAGGGCTTATCTGTCTTATTCAAATACTGCATTTTGAAGCAGTGAATACTGCTTCAAATATAGTCTCCAAAAAAATGTCTGCCAACAATTTGGCACATAGCACAGGCCAGGGCTAATCCTGACAGACAGTTGAACACGATGACTCTGCTTTTTTGGGGTAAAGGGACACTTTACTGATTATTATAATGTTTTTTCTTATAGACAGAGGAATCAGGAGGTTGTATGAGAGACTCCAATTTAATTTTAAATTACAGTATGTTTATAACCCTGCTCCTTGAAAAGAAACTTGTGAGGGAGGGAAGAGAACTATGTTTACTAATTTACAAAAAAACAGAGAACATAATTTTAAAGCCAATTTCATGTTTTTCATGGCTTGACTCATGATTTTAGAGAGCTTATGGTTGGAAACATTTCAAGATTTGTGAAACCTTTTCAGCTAAATATTATTATATCTTTAATATATAGAGCCAAATCCTTATCCAGCAAACAAAT
>NW_008824359.1:1926909-1937486 GCF_000699105.1 Pygoscelis adeliae | reverse complement strand
CCTGTTTGCAGTCCCCTTGAGAATTTGGCTCTGGCTTCTGATAGAAAATATGGACCTTGTCATGATTCAGGAATTTTAAAAAGCCAGTAGGATGCCTGACTGAAATTGAACCACCTTACTTTTCTGTAATGATACTCATCTCATGTAACACACCTCATGTATATTTTGCTCTTACTGTTACATATAGGCAAGTTAGACAGAAACCTCTTGGCACAAGTACGAAGGGCTGTATGAAATGCACAGACCGACCAAGGTCCAGAGGAGTTCATATTGCAGAATTGTGACAGTGTCCAGCTGTTTGAAGGAATTGGGCCCTGTTGCAGGGGGGCTGAATTTTTTTTTTATATATATATATATATATATATATATATATATATATATATATATATAAAAATAAAAATATAAGCTATCTTAACATTCACCTGAAGACGTCTTCTGGCCAAAAAATGAAAATAGCAAGACAAGCTACCTTTTTTGTTACCTTTTCTATTAGACAGCGAACAGCTAAGGACAGGACTGTCTTGTTCAACACCCATTAAACAGTGCACAGCAGACTGCAGCCCAATTGCCACTGGCATTTGGACACTACCATGATGCTGATGGTGCTGATTTTCATGATTATTAATATTAGTACAGTTCCTAATGGCTATATGAATTATTAGTTTCAGTAATCACAGGATTCCAATATCATCTATGCCAACAATTGAATCAGGGCTGTTCACGTAATACTGAAATGCTAAAACAAATGTAACTTTTGGAAAAATGAAGGCGAAGCAGAAAACCAAACTGGTGTTGGATAGGTGTTGAAAAGTCATATTCTGAATTGAAATTCCCATTTTTATTGGTATAATATATTGCTCTAGAGATATGATTCATCTGGTGTCTCAAAGGTTTAATACGGTGTCACTTTTGTAACTAAAACCACAGTTCACATTTTAAAAACAGAGTTGGCACATACACATCTTGGCACATACCACAAACCTGCAAACATCGCTGAAGTTAATACAACCTCCACTAGTTATTTTTCTCCTACTAGACTGTCTCCCTATCTTCAGCTTTTTAAAGTTACAGTATATAATCAGGGAGCTTGTTAAGGGGCTTAACAAGGTGAAAAATATTCAATCACTCCCTTGTTTACAATGCCTTCGCCATCCTGTAAAATAACAACATGGTGCCTGTCCTCATCTCCTGTGCTGATTAGATCTATTAGAGTTTAGCTGAGGCAAATTCTGCTAATAAAATGCTGTTCTGGATTCATTTTTCTGCCCACAATTTTCTTTTAAGCAGAGGAGTTTGTGTTTCCACAATGGGTCCTTCCTGCCTGTGTTTTCTCTTTAGTTGAGTATGATATATAATCACCTCTTCAATTGGATTATGAGCTGCCTTGTTCATGCTAATTTACTTAATTTATTCATCCTCCTTGCTCATTCTAATGATTTTTCACATGCTTCCTCTTCCGCACTGACAAATGATAAAATGATAAAACAGCGTGGTGAGCCCTATTTAAACACATCACCAGAACCCCGTGTCCCTTTCGTTTTCAGATGCCTGATACAATTTTGGTTGTTGTGCAGCCCTGACACTAAGTAATGTTTTGAAGGAAGCAAATTCAGGCAAGTCTGACAACCACCATCTTATCTGACAAGAGCGGAGCCGGAGACTACCAGGCATTGTTTATACTAATAAATTAAACATGCCTGGGACTGTTCTCGGGTGCAGAGGCCAAATGGGTGGAAGCGCTGTTAAACTCTCTCTCCCTCTGAAACAGGAGGGTTTGCATTTGGACTGCACATCAGGAATGGTTTCTCCTGTTTCTGCCAGGCTGTGTTCGGGAGGCTGTTTGCTGGCCTGAGCCAAAACCACCACCAGGGACCAACTGGCAATTTCACCGTCTGGTCAGTCGGGTTTCAGTGTCCCGGGGGGCTCCCTGGCACCTTCAGCATACCAGGTCAGACAGTGCCCAGGGGTACTGCTCTGAGAGAGCTACTCTAAATGTAATCCACTATTTTGTGACTCAAAACAATTTTTCACGTGATTCAGCACAGTGGTTCTTGCTAAAAACCCATAAATATTCACAAATATTTGCCGACCAGGCCTCCGTAACCACAAGTTTTAATTAGCTTGCATCTCCCTTGCTTGGACATCATTGAATGATTCTGTCAGCAGTGCTGAACCATTAAGTTGGCTTGAAATAAAAGGAAGGTTTTTGTTTATGCTGAAACATGAACATTATTTCCTGAATATATTGTGCTTGAACCTTATTTTGTTTGTTTGTGTTAAAATCACCAAAATGTTGAGGTGATATATTATTAGATCAGTAGATGAGAGAGGAGACCTGATAAGAACATATTATCGTGACGTGTATTAGAGAACAGTAATAGTGACACAGGTTTAATGACAGTGCGATAAATAAGATAGAGAGGAAAGTTGAGTACATACCAGGTGTTCATGCATAATAGAGTAGGAATGCATTGTGTGCTGTACTTTTTCTATACCAGTAAATTGCCTTTGGATAAAAATACCATGGTTAGCTACTCTAGAGAAATACTGATGAAAAACTAATGTTAGTGGAACGGTGCAAACACCATCAGCTAGGCTTCTCCAAGTCTTTGCTGATCTTTTTGCTCATTATTATCAAAAGTAGCTGAGAAGCAAATGGTTGGGAAATGGAGGAGACAAGGAAACCAGATTCCTTCTCCACAGTGCCCATCGGCCTATGAGTGAGGCTGCGGCACTTCAGGGCTGGAACAAGTTGGGGAACACACTGATTCTTCTGCCGTAATTTAAAGCCACTCGCTAATGAGGGAGAACCAGGGCATGGATGCAGCATTTCTGTTTGCTGGGCTGCATCCATTTCTCTAGCACAAAGATGCAGGCTGGAACAGTGAATCTGGTTCTATGTTTGATACAAAACTGGATGTGATCTCGCCAGTGCTCAGTGTTGGTAGATCTTAACACAACACAGAGATAACAGGAGATTAGGATTTGTGGACAGTGTGCTTAATATCCACTGAGACAGGCAATATCCACATAGCTGTTTCTGCTGAGGGTTGCTGTGGAGTAACTTGCTTTGCGATCAGCATCTATTTAAAAGATTAAGAAAGTTTCATTTTGATGTGAACCTTGCTATTGTCTTCTATTCTCCTCAAAACTGGGCTGCAGGAAGGAGCTTCCTGGGAATAGAATACAGAGGAACCTGAAAATTTAAATGGAAGCAGAATACATTGGACAATACCAATCCACATTTCTTACATTATATCGCACCTCATTTCCTCATACACTCTGGCTGGTTGTAGTGTGGAATGTAAATTATACAAACTGGTCCATGAATAAATCTAAAAAATAACATAGGGTTTGTAACCATGAAGTGGGTAACAGTGCAGATGGTGTCCCAGTAGGACTGCTAGGTACAAGAACTGTCAGATAAAACTTACCGAAAGGGGTTCATCAGTACAGTTACTTCAGACACCAGGGGACGAGACTTACTGAACCTGGGAGGACCTTCTTGGCCCATGTTCCCAGGCTTTGATTTTGATGTATACGTGCTTTCATAGGACCTTCGTAGGTGTTTTTGCTTCTCATTCATTGCTTTATCAACACAACTTTGATTTGTGTAACTTCTCAAGCACATTTCTTTTCTTTTGAAAGCAAAACATTTCTAGGAGAGGGTAAATTCTTCTGGGATGCAGTACACTCTTTTGGTCCTGATGGAGCTGTGAAAAAGAGAAGGGCTGTTCCTCTGCTTAGGATGCTGGAGAGCTAGGAGAAAATACATCCTGCCTGACCATGATTTGTTTGGAAAACCATAAGTATCCCCACAGAATGGAAATAGCACTTTCTTATCCCCATGAGCCACTATGAGAGATAAGTACACTGAAGTCTTCAAATCACTCAGATAAAGCATAAGGGTACACAAGTCTTTGATTTCTGAATGTTTGTCTACAAGTGGGGTAAGACCAGAGAGGGAAAAGAGATGGTCTCAGTGAATGGCAGGGGCTCAGCAGGTGGTTAATTTTTTTGTTGTTGCTGTTGAAATTAGTCTGTGGGCCAATGCTTCAGCAAGTTACCACTTTTTATTTCTGATTTCCCCCAAAGACTTTCTTGTACAAGATGGTTTTCCTTCCCCTCCCTCTCTGGCTACCTCTGGTGTTTCCTCCACAGCATCTGAACATCATCTGTATGCACTTAATGACCAGATGTTCTCTGTCGCGCCATTCCTCCAAAACTAGGCTGGAGTGAAAAAAAAAAAGGGACTCAAACTAAATCATCCAGGGATTACACTAACAGAAAATGATGCTCTTGGTATGGAAACTATTAAAGAAAACCTGATTTTGTCTTTATATACTAGGGTTCATTAACTTTCTCTCTGGTACAGCTAATGACCTGAACAGAAGCTGTGGTTCATTAGTGATCTTTCTCTCTCTGCCTGGCAGTTGAACAGAAAAAAGAAAGAACTGGAAGGAGACGTAGAAACTCTAAGTGAGACAGAACAGCATTACATGTTTCCAGGCTAGCAGAAGCAAATTTTCTTCTGTTCCCATCCTTGTAATAAGAATTATATGATATTTACAGTTAAACTCATCCTTTATGCCACAGTGGGTTTAGTCACCAAAAGAGGAGCAAAAGCAGTTTGTTTACCCTCTCTTTACCAATTTCTTGTTCTGGAGCTGCCAGGATCTGCTTTGATTTCTGGAGCTTGTAGCATCTTAAGGTCTGTCCTGCCTTATGCATGACAGCTCCACGGGGTCATTTTGGCAGCAGGGAGTAGCTGCAGGGAGGTTCAGGAATACCCTGGCCTGATCTGCTTTGCAGGCATCTGGCTCCGGCAGAAAATGCCTTGCCAGTTTGCATTGGTGCAGCCATCTTCAAGCTGCCTTTGGCAATAAGGTTCATTCAGCATGATAAGGAAAGGGTGGGCAGTGCTGTCGCCTGTGTATCTGGCTCAGGGGTGGTGCTGATGCAAACCAAAGCAAGCTCAGGGAGCCATTAAAAGGTGTTTCTGTTTCCCTGTATGGAAAAATTTACACTTTTTCTGTGTTACTTGTGAAAGCCTCCTTTGTGGAACTGTGATTGTCAAGGAAATCTGTTACTCTTCAGCATGCCATTCTTACAGCACAAGAAAAGGTCTTTAAATTCTATTGAATTGTTATTCCATTTGGAGGGGGGAGAGAGGAGCGGGGTGAAGAAAAGAAAGAAACACTGCACCAACATTAAAATGTTGCATAACTTACAAAATAATACACTAAAATATTCAGCCACTCAAATTTTCAAGGCTGTTTATTTTTTCTAAACATAATTGTATTTATTTTTTAATGTCGTAATAAAATTGATTACCTCTCATCACCTCTTGTATTTAAACTCAACTTTCCCAGGAAAAGATGTGCAGTTTACTGTGACTTTAAAATGAACATTATCAAATGCAGCATGCGAATTCCAGGCAAGTAGCCAGAGAATTACCTGTCACTGAAGGTCATTTTCTCTCTCTCCCTACTTTTTTTCATACATAATGCAACACTAAAGTATATATCTTAAATGTTTTTAAAAGAATTATTCTTACTTATAATCAAGTGGAGAGAAGCAGTATGTGAAATAAGTAATATTTGCAGATGGTTATTGAAATGTCAGACCTGTAAATGTAAACTGGGTGTTTTGGTTTGGGTAGTTAATGCTTTCAGAAAGCTTCAGGTGAACAAAAGGGTGAATGAATGAATAAGTGGACAGAGAGCCAGTGACAGACATTTTTCGACTTGAAAAGGGATCCTGAGTCATACATAATGCTATCCTATAACCACCAGAATTAGACACGGAAAAGACATGTCAGACAAAGCAGTCTGTTCCTTTTTTAGTGCAGGACTGTTCCCTAAATTATATTACTTTGTCCAATCTAGTTTTAAGTATTGGAAGCAGTAGATCATCCCCCTAGGAGGCTGTGCCACACTCCAGTAGTTCTCACTATTTAATTTTCTGTGATATTCAGCCTAATTTTCCCTTTGTTTAATTTCTTGCTGTTGCTCCTACTTATATCTATACGCTCAAGCCCTCATTTATTTATTTATTTTTACTTTTTTTTTTTCTCTGAATGTGCAGAATAACGGCTTTGGTATTATTTGTCTTACAAACCTTTTGGGATTCAGAGTGCCTGTGAAGTTGCCCGCAAAGCAAGCATCATGATGCCTAAGGATGAGGTGATTGACTCCAGCTGCCCGGGTGAGTTAGGTCCCTGGCACCCATCTGCACCTAAGGTAGGGATTAGCCTTTGAAGGGCCATGCCGAAGCCTATGGGGGATGAGTTATCCCTTACAGCTAATCAAAAGCAGAAACCAGCCTGTAAGCGATGTCTGAGTTATCCACCCCCTGTCTCGTCCCTGTTCAAAACACAGATGACAAAGCTGTCATCTGCTGCTTGTAATTTAGAGGTTAGGCAGCGCACACAGCAAATAGGATTAAGAATGGTGCCACAAGGCCTTGATGCCGTTCAAATTATTTGTCTGTTTCAGATTATTTTTCCTATTTAGAGCACTACTCCCTGTTGTGGGCTGCTTCTTTTTTGGGCCACAGATTGCAAGAGTGGCTCAGACATCTGCAAAAAGCTGATGTTCAATGCGTTGGACTTCTTAAAGGCAATGGTGTTAGCCTGGACAGCTGGACTGGGACCTTCCTGGAAATCAAAGACATGAGGCACTTTCTGTGGCTGTACACCTGCACCTGACCTTTCTGTAAGGGGCTCACAGTGGTGGATCAGAGAGATGCAGGAAAACGTTTCCGTGATAAACTTTTACAACAGGTCTTTAGGCTTGTAGCATGATTTAGGTTGGAAGGCACCCCGTGTAAATCCCGTGGCCTCACCTACGTGCTCAAAGCAGGGCCAACTTAGATCAGGTTGCTCAGGGCTGTGTCCAGCTGAGTTTTGACTGTCTACAAAGACGAGGATTTTGCGGCCTCTCTGGGAGACCTGTTGCAGTATTTGACTCTGTCATGGTGAAAAAATTAATGTATAATCAGAATTTCCTTTGCTGCAACTTGTGCCTTTGCATATCTTTGTTTTACTTCTAAGGATGTTTGTCTGTTTATCCAGGCCTCATAAAAATAAAGCCCTTTTATGGTATCACTTAAGGGGAGTTTTATGTTTACTGCATTGCTTTCTAAAAGAAAGTGTTGTCTTAGGTCAGTGGTAATACTATCATCACCGTTATGCAAGTGGAAATTTGGGAGCCCTGGCATTGAAGTTCTGAAGTCCTGATAGTCCTGTTTCCCCTCTGCAGAAAGTGTCTGTGTGCTCACTGAAGTGCTGACCTGGCATACCCACGTACACCCTCCTGTCCTCAACTTTGATTGCATTATTATAGAAATGCTTCAGGCGTTGGGGCGTCTCCATGTGTATATTGAAAGTAGCAGTAGTGATCTTGTTTGTCACTCACCAAGGACCCAGGAAAGTACAAGGAGAAAAAAATCAGCAGGGAGAAGGTCCAGAAATGCCTCCACTTTGAAGGTGAACCTCTGTGTGCAGCTTACCAACAACACGGTGATCCTTGCCGTTGTCCACAGCTCCTTGAAGGCCTATCAATCTGAGAATGAGGTGCCCTACTTACATTGACCTTTCTTGTGTATCTTGTGACCTGCGCATACTGTGTATGCCTGGGTTGCTTCAAAGAGCTGTTAGACTGCGGCTGTCCTTCTGGTGCCATATAGCATTAAGTTCATTATAAGCCTGAGTGGCAATTCCTGGTTCCAGAAGCTAGTTACACAAATTCCTTTCTTATTGGCAAAAGTGACACACATTCATAATTGAAAAGTAGGAACAGTTTGAATATTGTCCTGTATTTATGTTACTGCAGTACGATTAATAAATAATAATAAAAGGGACTGGGCTGGAGGACTGAAGGTGAGAGGGAGTCTTTTGGAAAGAGCTCTAATAAGAAGGATAAAAATGAAATGTTGTAGTGTTGTATGATGTTATAATTGGCCACTGTAATTATATTTTGTTTACCTTATGGTAATGGGATTTACTTTCACAGGTACACTTTGAGAATCATAACTGTTAGATGTACTGCAGAAGAAATCCTGACAACACTGATGTATTTCTCTTGGACCTCTGTGGACTTGGGAAGAATAGGATTACATGCAAATGACTCTTGACGGGTTATGTGGCATTGATTCGTAAAAGGGGCTGCTCTTTGATTTTCTGAGTATAATTACAGAATGTCACTGTTTTCTTTCTCTGTTATTGATGGCTGAAGGGCTTTCATAGCAGTGAATTTCATCTCAGGAGAACTGTGATCTCTACCTTTCTAAATTGTGGTGACATGTTGCCATTGTCACTTGTACTAACGGCTGATACGGGTGGCAAGGAATCACTGCATGAATAAGAAAAGAAATGCATCTTCATTTTATTAATGAAAGCAGAAAAGGAGCTCTTCTGGCTCCAGATTTATAGCTCTGGAGGCTGAGGAACTTCAGGGCTGTTTAACTCAAGTGGTGGAAATTAAGGTTACCTTATAGTGTGCTAGCAAACATATTCCCTAGAGGAAGGCTGATGTTAGTCTGTTAGTCATCAGAGTCAATTAATACTAGTATAATGTCAACAATTATCCCTAGCACTCAGAGCTGTATTTGGTCTGGAAAGCCTGAGTCCAGATTTGGAGTAAGTTAAGAATTGAGGTGTGATTGTGAATTTTTATTACGTGCTCTCTGCAGTTTGAAATGAATGTTTTTTTGTGGATGAGATGGAACAAATTTTTAGTCTGGGATTTTCAAAGATTTTCAAGTAAGTGCTCTGTTTTCTTGCCAGCAGCATTTGAGCACCAATAACTCAGGTATTCCTGTTCTACTTTGTAAGTGAGGCAATGGATAAGTCACACAGCTGCTGGGAGGCAATACAGGTCCTGAGAAGTGAGCAGAGTAATAAGGATTTACAGGCGATACCTAGCTCTTGCCATCTGTCTTAAACTTCACCACTACTTCAGTCCAAAGATCTCCCAGACTTTGGGGAGGCTGAGTGGCTTGACACTTTAACTTCTTTTCCCGCTAGACACTGAACCGAAATCCTGCTGGCCAACCCAGCGATTGGAGCTAACTACGAGTCTGTGACATGGGCACTCCGGGTTTTTGTTGCAACACCCTTCTGCAAGGTGAGAGGAAATGCTGTTCGACTGATAAAAGCGGAATTCCCTTTAGTAGGTGAGCACAGTAAATGTGGTAAGATAAATAAAAATAAATAAATATATGGCAAGTCAGTACCTTGCCACTGCTGGCCAAGCCCTCCTGCAGAGCTGCAGGAGCCCTTCTCCTGCTGATTTGTCTTGTTTGTACTCAGGTCACTTCACACCGTAATGTGGTACAAAGTTGTCCACGTGCCTGGGGTTAAAGAAGGCAAGTCCGGCTTGGAGCCGGCTGAATGCAAGCGTGAGACTGGGCTGAAGTCAGACTTCTCCTAGGTTACAATTCGGGAAATACTCGTACTGATCCTGGGATGACACAAATTTCATGATCCCCTTTGTACCTCTTCCCTTCTGATCCCTGGTGAACTGAACGAGTGGTTCCCAGACAGGGTTCAAAGTGAGAAAAAAACAGCAATATGTTTTCAAGAGCTCTTAAAGAGTTTTATTTTTTACATTCCTTGCAAGCTACTGCTGTGCTTATTTGCCTATCAATTCATTTTCTCTTTGCTGGTACATTTACTCTATATTTAGCACATTTTAAAAGAGGACAACTAGATTGTACAGACACAAAATCACACAGTAGGGCCTTATTTACTATACTGTAATAACTGTGTTCATAAATCTAACCTTTCTCTGGCAACCTCATATACCTGTCTTCTCTTTCTCCCCTTTGATTCCTGTCCTTGCTTCTCTCTCTCTGCTGATAGCAGGCAGTAGGAGCTGCAGTTGTTCAGTACCTCTGAGTATTATGGTCCATTTACTTAAACGTGGATGTTGATATTAAACTTAAGGCATCCAAGTTCGACTCTTTTGTCTTACTTACATTTTTATGGTGGTCTGTTGTTTAAACATTTACAGTGAAAGACATTTCTGGGATAGTAAGATTTATACCAGGCAGGAAAGCAGAGAGTGGATGTTTATCTCAAATGCAGTTTCCTCAGTTATCTGGGTTTTGAACAGGTTTTTAAATGTTAAAATGCACTTAGACTAGCAGGTGATGGTGTATTGAAAAACTTTGCTGGAAAATACTCAATAGGATATTTTTAAGGACATACACTTAATTCTAACTTTTGTAATTTATAATACTGTAATTTTACAATAACTATAATATTATAATATAATATAAATAAAATATATAAAAATGATAGTTTATAATAACGATAATATTATAGTTATTATAAAATAATAACTCGTTAGGTCGTGCAGAGAGGAAAGAGAAAGGCAAAAGCCCAGCTAGAACGCAACCTGGCCGCTGTTGTTAAAGACAACAAAAAAAGTTTTTACAAATATATTAATGACAAGAAGAGAGCCAAGGAGAATCTCCATCCTTTATTGGATGCGGGGGGGAACATTGTCACCGAGGATGAGGAAAAGGCTGAGGTACTTAATGCCTTCTTTGCCTCAGTCTTTAACAGGCAG
>NW_008824359.1:1914898-1925796 GCF_000699105.1 Pygoscelis adeliae | reverse complement strand
CTTATGAGGAGCGGCTGAGGGAGCTGGGGTTGTTTAGCCTGGAGAAAAGGAGGCTGAGGGGAGACCTCATCGCTCTCTACAACTACCTGAAAGGAGGTTGTAGCGAGGTGGGTGTTGGTCTCTTCTCCCAAGTAACTGGCGAAAGGACGAGAGGAAATGGCCTCAAGTTGCGCCAGGGGAGGTTTAGATTGGACCTGAGGAAAAATGTCTTTACTGCAAGAGTGGTTAAACATTCGACCAGGCTGCCCAGAGAAGTGGTTGAGTCCCCATCCCTGGACGTATTTAAAAGACGTGTAGATGCGGCGCTTAGGGACATGGTTTAGTGGGCATGGTGGTGTTGGGTTGACGGTTGGACTTGATGATCTTAGAGTCCTCTTCCAACCTTAATGATTCTATGATTCTATTCTATGATTCTATATGATATAGGTAGTATAATTAATAATTATATGTTGCCATATAACTATATGTAATTTATTAAAATATTTATTAGGTATCTTAAAAGAAAACCCTGATCCCCTGAAATAAGGTAAAATTAAAGATTATGAAAAGCAAACATTTTTTTATGATTCTATTCTATGATTCTATATGATATAGGTAGTATAATTAATAATTATATGTTGCCATATAACTATATGTAATTTATTAAAATATTTATTAGGTATCTTAAAAGAAAACCCTGATCCCCTGAAATAAGGTAAAATTAAAGATTATGAAAAGCAAACATTTTTCTTCGACTCAAACTTATTGCAGTTAGAGTAAACGTTGAAGTAGAGGGAACTCAAGATGAGCCAGACTGAAAAAAATTAAAGATAGGATTTCCTAGTAAAGTGCTTTCATTGATCTTGAACATCAACTCCTGAACTAGTTTGTGAGCCCTACGGGTAGGCTGTAAAGCTGTAGTCCCACAGCTGCTCAAAAAATTTCTATCATTTCTGTTGTATTCTCAGTAAAAATCTTGAACATGGAGGGGTACAGTTATTCATGATAAATGTTGAGTATACACTCCTCAAGAAGTTTGGGAAAACTGCTCCTATGTATGGGACATGAAACTGCCATGGCTCTGCTTTCTGCTTGCGTAGCTTCATTTTGGTTATGCCATTCATAAAATGAAGAGGAAAAAAACCAGTGTACATCAGCATGACAGTGTGGGGAGAAGCTAGTGAAGGAGCTGGAAACTGCTCTGTACAGTCCTCTGAGAAAGCCGACGCACGTGTGCCTTCGCCATGCAGTGCACAACCCCTAGCTGGTTTTTGTAACTATCAGGTGTTAGATGCAGCTACTCCTGAGACTCAAGAGGGATAAGGCACCTAAATCCATTAAACTAATCTGAAAATACCAGTCTTAAAGATTGCACACAGTTTCACTATTAACATCACTGTAGAGAGGTATTTCTCCTAAATCTAAGTTTTTTCTGGAAGAGGAATGGTTGTTAAGCAGCGACCGATCTTTGCATGCTGCAGGGAGGCAAAAACATGCTCTTTCAGAATACTCTGTGTATGTAAATGTGCTCACAGCCATGTGAACGTTATGATAATTTTATTAACCAGGCAATAAATACACAAAAAAAAGGGGTGGAGAACTGAGGTTTTAGTTTTGTCCTACCAACTTTTAAGATAATCTGCTTCATAGGGATATATGTGAAAAAGTAGGCATAACTTTCAATATCTTTCAGGTCCATGACATGTTACTTCCCTTCGGTGGTCTCACCACACTTAGGGAGATAGATGGGTATATCAGAAAATTATCTACACATAATTTGTCATATTTGGGCACCAGTGACAACAGCCTCTCTGCTTTGGAAGAGCCCAGGGTTAGTGTGGTGAGGGAAAGAAATAACGTCTTACCCTGAGGGCTTAGTTCTTCCCGCACAGCACAGAGGGCAGCTGGAAGCTTGTGTGGGGAAACTAAACTGCTGAAGCATTGCGTGTTTAACGTCGCATGAGAATACGAATGAGACGGCTTACTGCTCACCACTGCCAACCCTTGAAAATAAGCTTGAAAGAAATCCTGATGGGGTTGTCGCAAAAAGTCCCCCTGAAGAAAGTGGAGAGGTTTCAGAAACAAAATCCATTATCTGTCATCCCCTCATTAACAAAGTGGAAGAATTGGCAGAAGAATTGTCGGCCTAAACTCGAGACGTAGAAAAATAGGTAAGAAAAATATACTGGGGAAATATTCCCTGGGAAGACTCCTGCTCTGGCAGGGGGAGGGATTGGATGGTTTCGCTGGCCTTTTTCATCTCTCATTTTTAGGAGTCTACTATGTTATTTTGCAGAGTGGAGAGTGGTTAAAATGATTAATGGACGGCAGGGCTTGATGTACGAGCAGATGGCCAAACAAGTGGATCTGTGCAGCATGCTCAGCTCAGAGCTGAGCAAGGGATGCCTGAGAGCTGCTGGGGTGGCAGGCAGGGGTGTTGTACCCTGCAATCTGAGGAGGTGTAATTAGCAGATATGAAATGACAATTAGCCTAGAAAATCTTTTAACACAGCATTTTATTGTGCCCACCTGTGACCTCTGCCAGCAGCGACAACATCCCCTCCCAGTCCCATCCCTCCCCAGCACCATGCCGCTGCCTTTGGCTCTCTCTGTGCCGCTCAGCTGCAGCACCAGCACCCATGGCTCCCTCCCTCCCTCCCTCCCAATCTGTCTGTCCCTTGCCCTGTTTCAGGGTACATGCTCTGCCCCCCGGTCTGGCTCTGCAGCCCCCGCCTTGCCAGAGCGCCATCGTGGGCCATCTCCTGGTAACCCCCACAGAGCCTGGGAGGTGTGCCGCATCACAGGCTGTGTTTAAACAAAAAGTGACCTTAGGCCAAAGGGGAAAAATTCCCATTGTAAATGAAGAGAACAGGCTGGATTAGATGGAGAAAGCTTCAATTTATGAAGGGGCACATAATACTAATTTCAGAAAGGTCTCTGCAGGTATGAAGGCTCTGCTGACACCACCCCCGGAGAAACCAGCTGGGGTAGAAGGACTCTTCCTTCACAGCCATCCACTCCTATCTACCACGCCAGACCAGATGCCAGTTCACCTGCAGACTTGGAGCAGAAAATTGAGAGCAGCAGATGTTGCAGCCTGCCGAAAGGTTGCCGGTAGCTGAGCGTTTGAATTCCTAGAGAAGAGCTCTTGTGGAGAAGGCTGCTAGCTGACTGCAGGATTGCAGCACACTGTACTTTTGGATGATTTCAGTGTTTTATTGTAAAACCTCCTCATGGAGGAAAAAACCCCATGTATCGGGATCTTCCTAGCACTCCGTGCAACCACTTGATGGATGTTTGTCCTGTCACTCCACCGCCTTGCTGGAGTCTTGTGCTGGAGTCTTGTGCTGCAGTGTTGCTGGTACCGTGTTTGTTCTGTGGTGTTTTGGAAAAGTGATGGAACTTTTTCTCTGCATGGTTAGATTTGAGCCCCTCTGCTCTATAAGGAGAAGAGAGAGGAAATGATATTGTGCAAGCACCTTCTGCAGGGGGGCGAGGAGAAAAAAAAACATTTTTTTTTTAATCTAGTGAAAAGAGGGAAAGGAATATTATCAGGCTTTTTCATTCAAGTTTCCATCATGGCACAATCATGTCCCATAAGCCCTTAGATATGAAATAAAACATATGCAGTTTACTGTAGCTTTAAGCCCATGTTCTGTCCAAATAAATCTTACAGAACGCAAAACCACAAAAACTGCTCCACTGTGTCAGACTGGAGGCTCAGCCGCCCCATCACTGCCCTAACAATGCCCCGTTACAGCTGCTTATGGAAAGGTTTCTTATCCACACAGTGGATTTCTACAACAGCATAATTGTTTTCCATTTTACCCTCTGCCTTATGCTGCTAGTTTTTAATGGTCTGTTTATCATTCTGATAGCTGCTGAACATTGAGCTGAAGTTTCAGAAAACTATCCAGTGTGAGTCACTGCTGGTGATGCAGAGTTGTTCCTCACTGTGTTCATTGCTCGGCATTTGTTAACTCTTAATTTTGTCTGTGCTCCCCGTTGTTGGCTTTGGTTGATTGCAAGTTCTGTGAGATGGGCACCAAGCAGGGTGCTGGACCTGCCTGTGTGGCTGCATGATGGCAACTAAATTTCTTTCTCTGTTTGCTGATGAGAGTAATTAACTTCATACAAAACATGATAAAATAATATATTAATGTCATTGCAAACCTGTCCTGTTCTGCTTTCTATAAAGCTGTGATATTCATTTCCTAGGTGAATGAATATGGTGTTTTATTTTGCATGGCAAAGGATGTGGTGGAGATTGCCAGTGTTATGTAATATTAATGTAAATAGGGTCAGCTGTACATAGCCTGTCTGATGCTCCTGCTTTTCTTTTCTATCTTTTTTATTTTACCTCTTTAGACCTTGTAGTTACCCAGTGATTTTTTATTAAATTATTTATTGTAGCTGGATGATTGATGTTGTTTCACTTTGGTTCTTTGCAGCTTCCCGATTCTTTCGTTGTCAGAATGACAGGCACTCAGTGATTAATTAGAGCCTTTATTTTGCTCTGTTATTGTTCATCTTCAGTCAAATCTAAATCCTTATGTATTCCAGAAAATAATAAATATTCCCCAAATGCAGGTTTCTAAAATTTAGATCAAAGAATATCTTCATTTATTTTTCATTATTTTTATTTTTATTATATTTAATTTTTTATACACACACACACATATATATAATATTTTCTTGTGAAAGATGCTAAATTGAAAACTCTATACAAGAAACCTGTGAGTATGGCCTGATGCTGGATGGTCACCACTGTAAAATTCTTCACAGAGCTCTCTTTCTTCTAAGGGAGGAGAGAATAATTAAGAGTGGCTCCTTGTCAGGACTGTCAAAATCCCCTCTCTTACTGTCATTAATTGCAGTGCTTTTTTTTGGTGTTGTGGACATATAACATGGATTCCTCTCAGTTACCTTTAAGTGTTTGGTGGTGATACGTGCATCTGAATCAGTTATCTTAAGATCTCTTTATAGTTGGGAGAAAGAAGTAAGCACTCTCAACGGTACAATTCATCTCATATTAAAGCAGACATCTAAAATAGGGCTGCTGAACTGCATCTTATTCCCTTTCACTTATAAGAAAGGGACAGGCCTAGACATTTGGTCAGATAATTCCCACTCAGATACACTGGGACTTGGGCTGAGATGACTAATTTATTTTGTGTAGCTGGACACTGAGGAAGCAACATCTCCCAGTTTGTGTACTGGGCCTGGGGCAGGCTGCCATCTCATTCCTAGTTTCTTGTGACATCTTGTTTCTCAGTCAGAAATGCCTCATTCTAAAAAATGTTTTTGAACATCCCCTTTCATATACCTTTATATGCAAAAGCTTAGTTGCAGTGACAGCAGCTGAGGAATGGCAGAATGCATTCATTTGAATGAATTCATGCCACTGAATGTGCAGAAATATGCTAACCAAGGTGACTCAGACATTGCAGTGTTGGGGTGGACCTCTGTGTAATTTTTGCAGGTGTTGCAGGGTAGCTATTGCAATGGTGAAATGACCGCAGGTTGTGGGTGTTGTCCACTGGGGTAGGTGATGGGGAGGCACCGGGCTGCCTGACCAGCATGCCAATCAGCCTTTACCCCTGGTACAGCCTTCCTAATTCCTCTCGGGAAGAGTTGATGGGTTGGCTGGAAGTGTTTTAAAATATGTTTGGCTTTCTGGAATTGCTTTCACAAACCGATTTCTTTTTCATGGAGTCTCATGTGAGAATAAACTCATTAGATTTGTGATATGAGTCCCCGAATGGCTGACTCATGAATTCTTCTAATGTTTCAAATTGTCATGTATATAGCACATCAGATTTTGCTGGTAAACTGGATTTGGCTTTCTTTTCAGTCTTTGTTTAGGTTTTTTATCTAATTTATTCTGGTGCTTCTCATTTCTTGCTTCCTCTGTTTAATGTTCCCAAAGATGTGATTGACTGCACCTGAAGTTACAGCTACTTGGCCCATTAGAAAAAGAAATGAATTGGCTCAAGTAAATTACGAAAGTAAAATTCATATGATAATACTTTTGTGGATTGGTTGTAGCCTTCCATTATGAAAAACTCAATAAAATCTTAATTAGAAAAAGAACAGATAAGCAAAAAGCAAGTAAAACCATTTTTTAAAATGTCCTGAAGTTCCCAATTCTTTATCAGTTCCTTTGATGGTATTGAATATATACTTACTCTGCTTTGGAACTTTACAAACGTCATTCCTGAGCTACTGATTCTGCTGAAAGGATGAGGATCAGATGTGGAAAATGCAATGCAAGGTAGTAAAGAGTGTGTCTGCTGCCAAAGTGAATACCTGTGCATATTCCATAAAAGATTTCTGCATATGTGATTTTCAAATTTTTGCCAGCCACTAGCATGTCTTCCTGACATATCGTTATACATGGAATGACCTTTTCATGTCATTTCAGTTGTAGAGTGTAAAGAAACCTCCCCATCATTCTACATCATGAACTTGCATAACAGAAAAGGATGAAGATATTTCTTCCTGTTATAAAATCTGTTTGACTGTATTGAACCCAAAAAATGAGAGACAGTAAGAAAGCAAATTCGACAAATTCCCCCCCACCCCCTTCTTTTGCCAGAAGAATTGATTGCTTGTTTCCTATGAAGCAAAGCACCATGGGGTTACATTTCTTGTAGTTTTGTTACAGTGTCACAGAAAATTCCAAATTTTCTGCAGGTATGTATACATGGTGTAAAGCACTGCTTCATAAAAATATAACCAAATGTTTAGGGCTGGGATAAAGAATGGGGTTAGACATGGTGTCACTCAGAGGGGCAATGCCTCCTTAGGCTACATTAGGGACCAGGGTAGAGGCCATCCTCTGTCCCTGATGCCATGGGACAGATTATTTTGCTCAGATAAACACAGTTTAACACTGAGTTAAACACTTTCCATTCCATGCAATGGGATTTCTACTAACGGGATTTCTACTTTCAAACTTCTTATTGGGACCATCCTTGGGCTGGGATATCTCCTGGATGATGGCCAGGCATTGTCAAAGGGACAGTGAGTTGTCAAAGGTCATAACACAGTCAGGACTGACACTTGACATGTCTGGATGGTCACAGGACAGTGCTTGAACCTGTGCCCTCACCCTGTGGGGGTTTTTTTATCCTTTTCTTTTTTTTTTCCCCTCTAAGGCAGACATTGCATCATATGTATTAAATGGGAAAATGCTAGGAAACTAAGATAAGGATAGCCAGCAAGGGGAGCACTGGGACACCTAAATCAACTAATGAAATCCAGGTGAATGTCTGGAATGAGTGTACTGCGCTGTATACAGCTATAGAAATACAGCTGTAAGTCAGGAAGAGGGCACCTGACTGCCAGATCTGCCCTTTCTTGGCCAAGTTTTCTCACTGCTGGGTTGCAGTCAGGCTCATTGCCTGCTCTGTCTCTCTGACACCACCCGTTTTGCCATCTCCGCTACAGAGAAGTCCATCTGCAGTAGGAGGGAGAAAGCGTGCACCCACTCAGGACACCCTGTCACCTCTGGTTAGAGCACTCTGCTTACGGTGGGAGTGGAGATGGGACTGATCTCAACTCTCCCATTTCTTGGACAAATGTGTTAATTGGCAGGTCACACTAAACTCCTGCTTCAGTTGTGCAAAATACCTGCCCAGCCACAGAATTTAAAGTTGCAAAGAAATGTTTTTTCTAAATACTTTAGTCAACTGAACAAGTTATGAAGTTATGAATTTTTTCATTGTTTTCCTGAATGTAGGCACCTGAGTGATATAACTGATGTACTTTGTTTTAAACACTTTCGATATAACTATTTATTTGATGATGAATCCATTAAGCCCTACATTACATTAAGCCTATGGCTTCTGTGTCCAGTTGTGTTTATACTTTCTTTTCAGATGTGTCTCAGGCCGTTCTTCACAGAATCTACAGTTTATTTGGCTGCATTCCACAAGACTTTATTCATAGTGATAGAATTATGTGTTGGCTTATTAGGCTGGGCTAGCAAGTGGTGGTAGTGAGTCCTTTGGCTTAATCAGTAGGATATAAACCTACTGCATTTTCTGTCTTTTTCATAATATTATGAAAGTTTGAAGCTAGATGTAGTCAAAGAACACTTTTCTGCCTTCCCACCTGCTCCCATACCTTGTCTTTTAAAACATTTGTGCTTTACCCTTATTAAACCTAATGGGAATTTTGCCCATATTTCAGTGGAGGGTATTTGTCAAACTTGAATACAAAGACCATGCAATTCGTTCCTGTAGGTGGGATCAGAATATAGTCACTGCATTTTCAAAAATATGTTATACAATATTTAGATGTAAGTGGTTAAATACTACCAGATTTAGCGTGGCTTTTGGACGTACTGTTTGTCTCTTCCACAGTGAATGAGGCTGAGGTCTTCTGAAAAATTATTCTATACTAAAAATAATCACTCTTATACACAAATGAAAATTACATGGAAAATCACAAATCTAATAGTTCCTAACTTCGGAGTGTTTGACTTTTTAAATGTATTTTAGCTTTTAAATTGATTGTTTTGTATGTAATTTTTTTATATTTTCAAAGATAGGAAAAACATTGTTACATGGAAACTGAACAACATTTTTAGTGAAGTTTGAGTTACAAGCCTTCAGCACTACTTAATTTTTCCACATGAGCTAAAAGGCTAGCTAAGCATGTTTGTTATTTCATATTCTGAGCAGGAGGAAGAGTGCAGGGAAAATACAATTCCAACTTCTGGAAACATCTTCTGTGGGTTGGATATTATTATTGGAGTCTGGTTTGGGTCTATCTGAGTACCTTGGAAATTGAAAGAGCTGAGGCAGCGTTTTAAGATCTGTGTGCTAACTTTAGAAGCTTTGTGGGGAGCTTACTTTGTCTATTGCCTCTCCCAAGAGCGGGCTGCAGGGACTCTATCACAACTCCACTGTGCTGTATGTTACATAGTCAATGGTATTCAAACAGCTATCACCATTAACATCAATGACAAAGGGGAATTAAAAAGAAAGACTTGCTTTGAGTACACTTAGATATTTCTGATTCTCCAGCCCTGATGAAAACATTCTTGGGTTTGTGAAAGCCCTGGCTGAAGCAATCTCAGCAGCGTCTCAGTATATTTGAGAATGTGTGGAGGTGGATCAAGCTCTGGAAGACTGGAAAAGGGCAAATACGGGACTTAACTTAAAAAAAAGGCAGAGGGAAGGTTGTGGAATGATGAGTCAATTCCTTTTGTAGGAACATACTAGATCAAAAAAATCCAACTGTCTTTTTGTAGGGGACCTAAATGAACACCAGATGAGTAAGTAGTAAATGAGTAGGCAGCAAATGCAGTGAGTGTTAACTCATTTGTCAGGATTAAATCATATCAGATCAATCCAAAACCTTTTTATGCGAAGTATCACGCCTTAAAGGTATGGACATCGTATTGCTAGGCTTTGTTCAGACTTCTTACATTGTGTCACATTACATGAGCAAGTCAGGATTATTGTAAAGTGGGGACAAAAGTGTCTGGGGATTCTACGTACAGAGCAGTTTCTGGTGCTTCACTGTCAAACTGCTAAGATGAATTGAGGAGGGCTCCACAAGGGTTTACCCTAGGCTCAGTATAGTCAATGTTTTCATTATAATCCAACACCAGGTTGTTAGAATATGCTTATTAAATCTGCAAATGAAATGAATCTGAAAGAGGCAGCAAACAGATTGAAAGATAAGAATTAATTCAAAATGATCACAACAATTTAGAGAAATAGTCTTGAAAACAACATAGAATTTAATTAGAACAAATGTGTGGTTCTGCACTTAGGCAGGGATAAATGGTTGAGAAAATACAATGAGAAAAGCTGAGATAAGGTAGGTAACAGTCTTGCAAAGAAGTATTTGGAGGTTACAGTGGGTCACAAACTGAATGTAGGTTAAGAGTGTTATGCTGTTGCACAGAGGTCAAACATTGCACTGGGATTTATAAACAGCAGCATAGTCCATAAAATTTGTAATGTAATTCTTCTTCACAACATTGTTACGGTTTTTGAGATTTGAACCAGCTGGAGGGAGTACAGAGGAAGGCTATGAAGAAAGTCTAGGGATCTGCAAAGGATGCGGTGTTTGGTCACCGTAGAAGACATGAGATAGACAGGAGAGTTTATAACAGTGTCTGAATACATAAAATAGCTGCAAAGACAATGTTTCCTATGAAGGGTAAGGCAAGAAATAATAGCTCAAGCTGCAGAAAGAGATGCTTACTTTAAATTTTAGGAATGGTTTTCTAATGGTAGGAATTGGTAGGCATTGCTGTTGCTTAAGAATGTTGCACAATCCTCATCATTAGAGGTATTAAAGAACAGGTTAAGCAACCAGGAATAAGATAGTTTGGGAATATGACAGCTACAGTAGTTTCTTGTTATAGCAAGAAGAACAAATTAGATAATCCCTTCAAATCCCTTCTAACACTTCTGTGTTTGTGCAGTTTTGTGGTCTATCTAGGCCTGGTACAGGGAGGGAAGGTGTAATGGGGAGCTGTCTCCCTGCGTTCTTATCTGCACCACCTCCTCTCCCCTGCAGGTGTTTGTCAGGTCCAGACAGCATGAGGGCAGTTGCAGTGACTCCTCGTTAATAGTAATAAGTAATCTTCCTATGTGATAACAGTAATTAAAAATATATGTTTAATATATAGAGACGACATCAAGTTGGGTGGCAGTGTTGATCTGCTCGAGGGTAGGAAGGCTCTGCAGAGGGACCTGGACAGGCTGGATCGATGGGCCGAGGCCAACTGTATGAGATTCAACAAGGCCAAGTGCCGGGTCCTGCACTTTGGCCACAACAACCCCATGCAGCGCTACAGGCTTGGGGAAGAGTGGCTGGAAAGCTGCCTGGTGGAAAAGGACCTGGGGGTGCTGGTCGACAGCCAGCTGAACATGAGCCGGCAGTGTGCCCAG
>NW_008824359.1:1896138-1914756 GCF_000699105.1 Pygoscelis adeliae | reverse complement strand
CGTGTCCAGAGAAGGGCAACGAGGCTGGTGAGGGGTCTGGAGAACAAGTCTTATGAGGAGTGGCTGAGGGAGCTGGGGTTGTTTAGCCTGGAGAAAAGGAGGCTGAGGGGAGACCTCATCGCTCTCTACAGCTACCTGAAAGGAGGTTGTAGCGAGGTGGGTGTCGGTCTCTTCTCCCAAGTAACTGGCGATAGGACGAGAGGAAATGGCCTCAAGTTGCACCAGGGGAGGTTTAGATTGGATATTGGGAAAAATTTCTTCACTGAAAGGGTTATCAGGCACTGGATCAGGCTGCCCAGGGAAGTGGTGGAGTCACCATCCCTGGAGATGTCCCTGCCCACGGCAGGGGGGTTAGACTAGATGACATTTAAAGGTCCCTTCCAACCCAAACTGTTCTATGATTCTATGATTCTATATTTAAAAGACGTGTAGATGTGGTGCTTAGGGACATGGTTTAGTGGTGGACTTGGCAGTGTTAAGTTTATGTTGGACGTGATGATCTTAAAGGCCTTTTCCACCCTAAATGATACTATGATTTTATATTTGTTGTTGGTCAATGGTTAATGAAGCAAACCATTTTTTCAGACGCCTATATAAATGTTCTGACTCTCCCAAAGGTTGAACGACTGTGGCTTCTACTGAAATGACTGTGAACTTCAAAAGCTTGGGACTTCTGCAGATTAGATTCTTCTCCAGAAACATTTAATAGTCTTTAAAAGGATAAATTATTTTTATTAAAGCAGTTGGTTATTTTCAAATCAGAGCTGATATTTTAAAAAGTCAAGGTACAATGAAATGCCAGAAAAATATTTGTTACACTTCTTGTCATTTGTGGTCATGTTGCCCCTACCATTTTTGTATAAAACAGATATTAACCTCATCTGTGACTGCAGCTGATGTAAGAACTCATGTTCCCAAGTGATCTTCAAAGCAGAAATAGTAGGAATAAACATGAGGGTTGTGCTCTATCATAAAAAGTCATGAATCTTCCTTTAGGACAGATTTTAAGAAAAACAAGCAAACTGCAAAAAAAGACCATGACAGTCTTTCCTCCTGATGCTTGTACAGTGTATTGGTGGATCTTTCTTTTGATGCTGCAATAGTAAATAACTGATTTTGATGTATGCTTAGAAGACTTCAAAGCTTCCTTATGCTTTTAATTTTATTAAAACATTCCACAGTCAGTTTTGTTCAATATGTTTTTTGAATTTCATTGGCAATAGCACTCACTATCATTGCTTTGAAATGGTGTTTTGTTTTTTCGTTTGGTTATTTCACCATAGCAATGTCATTAACATAGCCAAATAAACTATTAGAGAGAAAACACTAACCCCTGCCAGGTGTTGTTATTGCTCAGGAATAAATACTGTAGGTGCAGTGCAGGAGCACTGGTGGCCAGAAGGATGTTCCAAAGGTGAGCGGTTGGCAGCTGGATAATAAACCCTGTTCCAAATTAGTCCCTATTTAGATCTGTGATGGAGAGGGTGAAATGGGCTTGGTATTTGTCTTTCATGGTGTGTATGAAGGCCAGATATAGCTGAATTCCTTGTGTATAGCAGATTACAGAGACTGCTGCCTAGCTGCATTCTTTAAAAATGGGTGGGATCTGCAGCTATGATTTGCCATTTTTTTCCCCAGTGGATGGTGGAGTACAGTGAACATAGATGTCTGTTTCACCATGCGGAGCCACAAGGAGCTCCCAGTATTGGCTGGGGAATGAGTGAAGAGACGAGAGGATCCATGATGAGGCTGATGCTAAAGAAGGTTAGCTCTTTAGGTTCCTAAGAAATCTTCTGCTGTTGTCTGCCCTTTCTTTCACTGCTGATGCCACAGCTTTCTGGGTGATGAAAGAGATCATCTGACATAATTCTGAAGTCTTTCCATAGGGATGGTTCCCATATGTTGGTTTGCAAGAGTGAATTCTCCGAACTGTTTTAGCTACCACACTTTTTTTGTAATTAGTGCTTACTAATTCAACCAGGGCAAGGGGTCACAGACAGTTTTACAAGTGCTTATGCTTTACATGGAATGTCTTTCCTTTTCCAGCTGTTGCTGAAAGTTTAAAAGTATGTGTAGCGTGTTTATTAGGGCAGACTTAAACCACAAAGGTTTTACGTGGGTTTGAACTAGAAGTTTGTAATTTTGGAAATTCTCTTAAAGATGAGCCAGAGTTCCCAGAGTTATGATCTATTGTTTTGATTTGGACCCATCCCTAAATTTTATTCCTACTTCTATTTTTATTCTATCATGAAAGGACAGAATATCTGAAAAAAATGGCAAGTTCAGACAATAAAATATCATCCAAAAATTAGCCTGATCTTCCCTTCTTCCAAACTTCTTTTTATGAAATGTGGTATGTCTCTGAAATTCTGCAAAGGTTTTTGTGATCATGTCCTGGTTTCAGCAGGGATAGAGTTAATTTCCTTCCTAGTAGCTGGTACAATGCTGTGTTTTGGATTTAGGAGGAGAACAAAGTTGATAACGCATCGATGTTTCAGTTGTTGCTAGGTAATGCTTACACTAGCCAAGGACTTTTCAGCTTCCCATGCTCTACCGACTGAGAAGGCTGGAGGTGCACAAGAAGCTGGGAGGGGGCACAGCCAGGACAGCTGACCCCAACTGGCCAAAGGGCTATTCCATACCATGTGACATCATGCTCAGGGGAAAGCGGGCCGGGGGGGGGCGCTGCTCAGGGACTGGCTGGGCATCGGTCGGCGGGTGGTGAGCAACTGCACTGTGCATCACTTGCTTTCTGTATTATTATTATTATTACTACATTATTATTATTGTTATTATTATTATTATTTTATTTCAATTATTAAACTGTTTTTGTCTCAACCCACGAGTTTTTCTCACTTCTACTCTTGCAATTCTCTCCCCCATCCCACCGGGGACGGGGGGAGGAGTGAGCGAGCGGCTGTGTGGTGCTCAGTTGCTGATTGAGGTTAAACCACAACAGATCAGAAGAGCTATTAGGACTCCACTTTAGCTCCAGTGTTCCACTCTGTCTATAGGACTCTTGCTGTGGTGATGTCCAGGCTGTCCTTCTGCCATGTCTGTCATACATAAGATCTTCAAACTAAAGTATCTCAGATAAGCCACAGATGTATTACTAGTACATACTATGATGTGATTCTTCAACCTGCTTGTTGTTCTTCATATCTCAGGAATAAGAAGATATTTGTTGAAATATAAAGGTGATTATTTCAAAATGGTTAAAAGAAGGGAAGGGCCAAGCAACCCAACATTTGAGTGTGGAACTCCTGGAACACAGCAGAATTTTAAAAGGGTTGGGCAATTTAATAGATAAGAAGGTTATCTAGAATACAAGCTCATACTACCAACATTTCTGGAAGGAAAATAAAAACTCATACTTTAGGATTTAAGGCTAACTCTAACTCCAAAGGATTAGGATGAGATCTTTATGGAAGAAGATTATTTTTATCTTTTCTTAAAACTTTATCTGAAGCATCTTGTGATGGCCATGAACAGAGACAGGATATTGTAATAGCTCAACATGAGATGATTATTGAAGTGGTCTTAGAGCCACAGCAAAGGGAAAAGTGTATGTGTCCGTAAATGTTGAGAGTTACCCGGGAGAGGTGACTTTTACTGGATGATGCAGTCTTTCCGATCACTATGGCTGATCACAGGCAAAGGAAGTTGAAGGGAGCCCTTTGGTACCTCTACTGTCCCATCCGGTGTACAATTTTGTTGCAAGCTGTTTTCACAGTGAGCAACAAAAGGTTTTATATTTTTTTCTCTCTGTCTGAGCATTGCATCTTCTATCTAGAAACTATCTCTAAAAACACTCCAAAGTATTGGTTTTTAACATGAGGATGACAAGTAGGCACTGTTTAACAACTGCAGAAGAAAACCGATTCAGAGTCAAATAGACTTTTTCAGACACTTTCGTATTTAACAGGGTGATAGATGTGAGCACTGATGGTTGCCATTGGCAGTGATGTGAGAGCATGGAAGACGTAGAGCTGTCACACTGGCTGCTGCTGAGAAGAAAGTACCGGGAGCAGAGCCTGGTCCTTTGGGGGCTCCATGGGCAAAGAAACAAGAAGTTTGTCATCCCAAAACTTCTTGACTATCATCTCTCGAATTTTTGAAAAATTCACAGCGCCAAGGAGACTAAGGGAGAGGTACCTATGGACTCACATGGACAAAAGCACTAGCCTGTGTGGGTGCAGAAGACTAGCAGGGTAAGTCCCTTTTTGTGCAAGCCCTTGCCCCACAGCTTCACTTCTCAGAGGTTTCTCTATCTACTACTGTCAGTGCCTGGTTATCAGCAAAAGCATTGCTCTGTCATCTTCACAAACGGCTTACCATCAAAGGTGTGAGCTGCATATACATTTTCCAGCCCTTCCCCCACAGCTACTTGTCATTAATTGTGACAGGCTTCTGAAGAAGTACTGTTATTTGTAAATAAAATATGGTTGCTAAGAAACGTTATGATTAACATGCTGACAATACAACCTTTTTTGATTGTTTGGGCACCAATTGTCTGCTTCTGTAATCAGTGAGGAAATAATTTTTGGAGGATATTTGTCAGGCTGCAGAAAACTAGTTTTTTTTAATTAAATTAGAATCTAGTGTTTCCATACAAAGAAAGCATCTCCAAGCCGTAACTCTTCTTTTTTTTTTTTCTTTTGGCACATCATAATTTTTGTGTTTCTGTTTATGTTAATTTTTCAGCTAGGAAAATAAGGTTAACGTTAATAATGTATCTGCCAAAATATTCAAATAAGGGAAACTGGAAGCTCAGGTTCATTAAATTTTTATGTGTAAATTCTATATATTAATTTTCTTTTTGCTGGTTCTAGTCTCATTTTGAATTTCTCCTACTCTCGAATTTTTCCAGTTACTGGGGACTTTTGAAATGAACCCTTCTGATCTACATATAGAAACCACCTGTGCCATTATTCCAGTACAGAGCAAGGGATTTGAGTGTCCTTTTCCATTAGGGGGAGACAGAAAAATGGTGACATTTCATCCTTTTTCAGTAGATTGTCTCTGGTGCTAATGGCTGAGGCTTGGTGAAAGGAAATGATCAGACAGAAATCATGCTTCTCAGGTAGAAAATTACCCTTCTCACCTCCTATAACCGGATGTGTAACTGCACTTGCATATGTTGTAACAGATGGTGTTTCACTGAATAATGGCTGAAAATGGCACCTTCCTACCCGATGTTTCTGCCTGCTGTGTGTATTTAGAGTCATGTCTGCTTACTAGAGTGTTTAAAAAAAAAGTTGTATTGCCTATTAGTCTTGCAGAGCCAACTGAGAGTTGATGGGTGGCATCTCTTTTCTGCTAACATAAATGGTAGTCCAACCACAAGGCACCTGTGCTAGCACAAGGAAAACAATGGTTCTGCACAGGTATCTATGCAGGCACAGCCTGCAAAAAGCAGAGATGCTTGCTAGAGTCCAGTTCAGCCTGGATGTCCTCTATGGATACAAAGATAAAATCCCTGTTCTGAGACCTTACAGTAAATTTTCATTTCCAGAGTTTCAGAAAAATAAACTTACTATACTTTTATTTCTACTTGGGGATGAACTAAAATATAGGTTTTACAACACAACATCTATGTGTTCACTGTTCTTGGGTAAGAAGGGCAATTGATTACCCTGCAAGTGAGAGAAGGACACATTGGCATAGTTATACTTGTTAAAAATAAAGAAAAGTTAAACACATAGATATTTACCTAATGACTGAAAAGCACTATGACTTTCAGGAAGAGTTGAATGCCCTAGAAGATAAGCAGAAGAGTAAAGAAAATGGGTGACTTGTAGTCCATCGAGCTGAACAAAGAAAGGTAACGGTTTTGCTGTTAAACACACAGACACAAAATCAAACTTCGCCTTCCACCCAATGCAAACAGATTATATCTAACCAGTGTAGCATTACTTAAATAAATGTTTCTGGATCCCATTGGACAGCTGACTGAAACCCTGAGGTATGATATTTGAGTACAGTCATTGTCTATGTGCATATCTATCCATGTAATGATTATGCTGAGTAATGTAGGTAATTCTGGTTATCCTGTGGCACATAAATATTGAGGGTAGAGAAGATGGTATTCACGGTTTGACAAATTTCAAGGCCAGAAGGGTGGCCTATGACTGTCTAATCTAGACCCTTCCTTACACTGGCGGTGTAATTTCTCTGAAAAGCTGAATTATACCATCTATTTCAGGAAGCTATCTAAACCCACCTTAACAACTCAGACTAATGGTGAGCTGCCACCTCTCCTCATAAAATTTCATTTTCTATGTTGTGTCTTATTTCAAGGTTAAATTTTCTAACTCCAGCTTCCAGTCATTATGTCTAATTATGACTTTGTCAGCAGGTTTGAAAATCATCCTACTGGATGGGTTTTTCATACGCGAGGATCTATACGAATGGGTCAAGTCAGCTTTCAACCTTCTCTGATAAATTAAGTTGAGCTCTTTAAGCCTCACATCTTTAGATTTGTTTTCCAGTCTCTGCCCTGTTTTTTTATATTTCTCTGTGATTTCCATGTTCTTCTGGAAGATCTGACTCCAGACCTAGGGGTCTTATTGTAGCGGCAGTTTTATCAAAGCAAAGTAGAGCAGCAGTAACACTTCCATACTTCTATTTGATAATCACCTTTTATATAGCCAAGGATCATATTAGCCATTTAGCCAAAGTACTACTTTGAGGCTTATTTTGAGGTGACTATCTACAATGCGTCTCAAGTTCTTTTTTGAGCTACTGCTTTCCAAGAGAGAGTCTCACTTTCTGTACCTATAATTTGCATTCCTAGTCCCCAGATGTATTGTTCTGCATTTATGTGTCCTTAAACTTATTTTGTTGGAATTTAACTGTTTTAGCAGACATTTCAGATATTTCTGCAGCAGAGCCTCATCTTTGTTATTTACTACCCTGCTATGCTTTGTGCATATGCTCTTTCTAATTCATTGCTCCTTATATATATGGAGCAATGACTATTTGGGGGAACCTTGTAGAAGCAGCTGTGCTCACTGATTTCTTAATTACTGCTTTCTGAACTCTGTAAGATATTTTTTATTGTATCTAATGTACACTCTGTTAATTCTGCACAATTCCAAGTTTGGTTTTAAACCAAATATCTTGTGGCACTGAGTCAAATGCCTTGTTAAAAATGAAGAATGCTGTGCTAACACGGTCACCTTTATTAACAGAACCTGTAATCCTGTCATAAAAACCCAATAGGTTTATTTGACAAGATTTACTTTCTACAAAACTGTGTTGACTGGCATTAATTATATGTTTAACCACTGTTTGTTGATAGAATCCTGATTTAACCATTCCATTATTTTTTCTGGAATACACGTCAGAGTAATTTTTCTATGGTTCCTAGGTTATCTCTTTTACCCTTATTAAACATTGGAATTACTTTGGCAGTTTCCCAAGCCATTTCAATATCCCAGCTTTCTAAGATCTGTTAAAAATTAAAACTAAAAAACTGACTGAAAACTTTCTTCAGCCCTTTCAAAAAATGTTTGGATCTAAGTTATGAGTTAATCTAGAAGTTTTTATTTTTAGCAGATGTTATCTCATGCTATTCTTTTGATAGAGATAGTGTTTAGATGGAAAGGGTATTTAACACTTTATTTCAGATATCGACATATTTATAGCAAATGTTTCACTTTTCTATATCACTGTTTAGAATTTTTCCATCTACATCTTATGAAACAAGACTTAGCTGACTTAAGATGACCCTTCTTCCTAATACATATGGACATTAATTCTCATTTCCTGAAGCCCTAGCTATGCCTAATATTAAATTCATTCAACTAACTTTCTCAGGAGTCGCCTATATTTTAAATTGTACACCATTCATTTATTTCCCATTTACCCAGGTTACATATAATTTATTGTCACTTCAAATCTCATTTTAAAACATTGGCCTTCTTGTTACAAGAAAGAAACTTTCTGACCTGTGGAATCATTTTAAGGAACCATGAGTGGGGTTCATCTCTCCTTTTAGATTTCTCAGAGTTAGACACCTAAATTTCAGCTAACCACTCTGAGGTTTTTTACAGAGAGAAATAAGCACTTTTAGGGGGTGATTCAACTGATTTATCTTAGACATCTATTTTAGGATGGGATGAACTGCCCACAGGAACTGCTTATTTCTTCCCTGAGGTACCTAGGTTAGACTTAATGCTACTGAACTTTAGACATCTGTGTTATGATGCATAACTCTCACCTTTTGTTTTTAGTAACAAACTGGACCAGTTGTCCAGCAAATATCCCTTAAGTTAAAGTCACCCATCATAAAGCAGGCTTTCTTTCTACATCCTCAAGAGAGAAGTTTAGGGAGGCTGGGTGCAAATGCACTCCCATCAGTAATTTTTTTCTGCTAATCTATAATCATTCAAGGTTCTGTGACTCTGAATCATAACAATGATTCACAGTCACCTCCACCTCTTCCCTAGCTGTTACTGAGCCCTCAAAACTGGCACAGACACAGATTTCTGACTATGAAACATTGATCCCTTATAAGCACAGCACTATGAGACTGGCTGGAATATGTCAGCGTTTTTACCATGTTTGCCCTGTTACAACCTCTCTGTGTTGTCCACCTGGTTTAAGCAGAGCAGCAAATGATGCTGAGATTAATCGCTGGAGCTATAGATCCTTTCAGCCTGTTATTTTCAGCATTTGAGAGTGATATGATGTTTCTAGTTGTGGCACTATCTTATAGGCAATGGTATCAAAATTGCAGTCTTGCTTTTTCGGCTCCCCTATCATTCTTCCCTGCCTTTCTGTCAGATCTGTATGAGCACTGAACGGCCAGCTAGAAAACATTTATAGATCCTAGTGCTATGCCAGCTGGCCAACCCTTTTCCTTCAGCAATGCTGCTGTTGTTAGTTGCCTACTGCTTGTTATCTTTCTGCACAAGGGTCTCAGGGAATGCATCCATGAGAATTTTGCAGGAGGACATGGATGGTGTCTGCTTGTGCTCAGAGGTAGCTGGATGCAGTGGTGCAGCTGTGGTTGAGGTGGGGTGTACTCAAACTGGTAAGGCCTGCAGGGAGGCAGGGTACATTATCTCAGTCTCAACTGGGTGATAAATATGCCTTCTGTCTCCCAAATTGGAGCTGGCTCAGGGGGTGGGTAGAATGAGATGGCTTCTGCCAGGAAAATGCTGTGTAGACATAGCCCATGTCTGGCTAATGAAGGAAGTGATGAATCTTTGATATTTGATTCTCTCGTAGATACTGGTAATTTGCTGTTATTTCTGTTCAATCGAACAAACAAGCATAAATTGCTGCCACCAGTACTTGGGAAATAGCAATGTAATCCAGTACCTGTGGCCAAGTCTAGAATTTAGTTACTGAGTTTTTGGATTATGTGTTTTCATGTAATTTTCATTTCAGTTTTTTTTAAATTCAGCTTTTCCGTGATAAATCACTTTAATAACAAAAAGTATTTCTGTTTCAGTAAATACAGCAATAGTCATGACCATGGGAGAGGAGGAAGAACACATCTTTCTAACAAGGGGTTCATTCTGAAGTTGCTCAGTTTTGATTTCTTTTTGATCAGTTAACCCAGAATACTGCCAGCTCTACACTAGTTACATGACTTTGGTGGTGATATTTCAACAGGCTGCTGTGTTTATCTCCCAGTGCACTTCTGCCTTTCCTGGGTTTTCCTTCCCTGTTGTCTCTGTAGCCAGCCCTCCTGATATTTTATCAGTTCTACTTCCTGAGGCCTCTGGGATGACTTCTGGATCCCTGAACATTGAAGCCTTTTAAGCATAACCATTTTGAGATCCTCGATTCTGAAAAAAAATCGATCAGTTTAGGGACAAATGGTCTTGGAAGAAAATAGACACATGGATTTTGTAAGATTTAATAACAAAGTATAATTTTTGAAATCACTGTTTATTTTTATTACTGTCCACTAATTTATGAAAGTTGTTTTCTTTTCCCCAAGCTCTACCTTTCTTATCATAGTGCTCTCTTGAAAGTCAACCCAGGCATTGTTCAGAACCTGTCTGATCGGTATGGATTTGTTCCCCTGGAAAATATGTTTCTGCTCCTTTGCCCTTTTCTGTGTCCCGATTGGTCCTTGACCTCCGTTTCCCTTGTTCCTGTCTTACTTTACCTATGATCCCTTGGCTAAACTCTGGAAGGAGTGTCAGTCTTCTGGTTCATTAGTGCATCCGGTTGTAATTTCTAGCAATGGACATATTCTTTCCCAAATAAGCTGATATTTATTAGTCAAATAATAATCAGTACTCAGATCTGATGGCCAAGACAAACATAACTGCTCAATGTGTTGTCTTTCCTGAAAAAACAACAGAATACATTTCTCTGCCTCTGCATTTCATTGATGCTGACCTGTAGCACGTCCTAAAAACACATTCATCATACACGTCAGGTTTGGTTTTTCATTCTTTACTTGTGGGTTCTTGACCATCCAAGGACATTGTCTAGGCATTTCACATTCCAGCCTGGAACTCGACAGTCTCCCCAGGTATAGTTCCCTAACTGTAGGTCAGAAATTAAAGTGTTCTGCCCAATGTGCAGGAGGACATGGATTGTTAGGAAAGTAAGGAAGATTTATTTCTGGAAAGTATTATCAAAAGTCCAGTGTGTTCTGTTCCAATTCTTCCCATCCAATTCTTCACAGAGACTATAATATAACCTCCTATACCCTCTGCAGTTACATTTTGGCACAGAAGTCCTGCCTTATGCATTCAATATTACCCTCCAATTTTTAGTAGGCTAGAAGATTTTCCTTTTCTTCAGTCAGAAAGTTGAAACTATAATTCTTCCAAATCCAGTAACTGATCCCTTGAAACATGTTCTCACAATCGGAAGCAGAGGCTAGGCGATATGCAGAATAAACACCGTAGAATTCCTCCTCCCCCACAAACTGCAGGGATTTGTTTTCTGCGAATCATGAGCTACCAAATATCAAATGATTATTTGCTAAATAATGAAAGGGAAGATTAAGACATTTCTTAAGCTCTGGTGAGTCTAGGAGCACAGTGCCTGACTATTAAATAACGCAGTATCGGTGTGATAATGCTTAAGTGACTTTGTGAATCTGTCCCCAGTGATGGCACTATTGCTGAGGGTCCCTCTGAATACTGATTTGTACTATGTCCCTCCACTGAAACAGAAAGAGAAGCTTTCTAAAAGTGGAATTGTGTGGGCCTAGTAGAAGACATGAAGGTCCACTGAAAAGAGTGAACTGGAGTTTGTGACTCACTTAACAAAGTTGGGATGCTCTCATCAGATAGTAAAGGTGAAGGTGAGGGCATGAGAGCTCAGAAAGGGGATGTTTATGTCTTGCTATAGACTGTGACTAAATGGCATGATTTACTCTCAGGACTGAGAAAAAATGCTAATGTGAGCCCTCTGAGGGAAAGTTCTTACATCATTGTAGTATCTGCCACTAAAAAGAAAATTTTACTGCTTTCCCCTGTCTTTGTCATTGGGGCTGGATCTAAGGATGCTGCCGCACTTGTAATCTGCGGGGACCCAGCCCGCTTACAGACATGTTGGAAAACTATTACCGTGTGGTATGAGCTTTCCTAGTCTGACTGAAGACTCTGCAGGGATAAGAACTTGAGTCCTGTGGGGAATAATCATGTCTTATTTTCCTTTTTCTTGCCACTTTAGCTGGGAGGCACTGAGATTTCTGCCCTTCGCCTTAAACAGGAGACTTCCACCCACAATGCCTGGACTTGTCCCCATAGGCAGACATTTACACAGTAGTTCTGAAGTTATTCCCCAGTCACCCTTTGATGCTGTGGCTCTGGAATAGTCTGTCCCATCCCTTACCCCACACTGTCATGAGACAGGGAACTTGGGTCAGATGAGGACTGAGAAATTTGCACACTGAAAAATAACCCTTCCAGTTGAGAGCTCTGTCTAATGTCTTCGGTGCTGGATTTCCTTGTCCTGCTTATCATTGCTTCTGCCACTGGAGGTCAATGTCATGCACTGCTTTGGATAGCTTATCACCTAATAGCGTTTGTGTTCACCTACACAGAACCATCTCTTCTTTTGCTGCAAGTACGCCTACAGTGTGATTGGCACCATGTTGTAAATAATTAGCAAAAGTAATGATATAAATCCCAGTGGTAATCTTGTCCTATTTAGGATACAACTACAATCTGAACTTCAGTAACACCTTTGACATAATCAAACATCCCAGAGCCCTTTACAAAACCATAAATTACTCACCTGTAAAGTAATGACTGCAGGGAATTACAGCAGGCAATGAGTCCATTGATCGGTGCTGGTACAAAATGAAGGAGAGGAAGTACAGCAGAGGCCACTCTAGAACTCTTTCTCTTTCTTTGGAAATTTCCATAGCACCTTTAATTTCTGCACCTAACTCTTCCCTTCCACACAGATGAGACACAAGATGAGGAAGACCACCTTGCTCTGACACTCAGGGACACCTTCTTCCGTGACGGTCTGTCAGTGGGTGGAAAGTGATAGGATCTTAGGCAAGAGGCAAATGTATAGTTTTAGAGTCTGCAAGGAAAACTGCTCTTTAGCCAGTGATGCAAATAAACAGGTAAGTCACTTCCTTAAATTTGCATGTGCCATTTCTGAAAGCAGAGTTTTTCTGTTGCTTTTAAGTAAAAAATAGCAGTGATTGCTTTGGACACCTCAGATGCTATGCTGCACGCAAAATCAGGGCTGCATCACCTCCCACCCTAAGCTACCCTCTCTGTGACTCAGACTTGCCCTTGCATTATCGCATTAGTAGGAATTTTCTCCCCTATCAATTTCATTTAAAATGGGCCCCTGTTCTGTAAGCCTTATGTTAATGTGTCCGTATACCTATAAGCACTCTTACTGAAATAACCGGGACTATTTTGGTAGGATTGCTAAATCAAGAACTCTGTTATTTATAAAATGGTAATGAAAAAGAAGGATTAAATTCTTTTTGCAATTAAAAATATGACTGTGATTAGGAAACGTTTTGTATTACATGAAAAATCTCAGTGATTTTTTTTTAACCTGAGGGAAGACAATGGGATCAGGCCTTATATTTGTAACATAAATACATATTTCTTAGCACCACCTGGAGCTCTTCTCAGTTTTGTAATGTTCAGGGACTATATGTTTATTATAGTCCTATTCTGGATTCCCAGAGTATTACTGCACATGTTATTGTGATGCCAGCTTGACACCAATGGGACTACCTTTAGATGCCATTGATTGTGGATCTGAAAAATTCTGCCTCTGAGATAACAAAGATTTTGGCAAGATGGGAAAGTTACAATAGCAAATATTTTGCCTGGATCTCAAAGGTATACCGCAGTTTTATAGCTTGTGCCTTAGTTTTAAACTGTTTCGTGTTCTTAATTGCTTGTCTTGGGTATTGGACATGATGATGGACTGAAAGCCATGGGGACTTCTCATGAAGAAAGACAGCAAAGTTTGGTCCCAAAGACTTAATTTTGAAATCCAGCAGAATTGTTGTCCTTGCCTTTTGGATATGACTAGTGAAAGAGGGATTCATGCTGAATTTAGCAGGTATCTTTTGATGGGATAGGGCTTCTTTGGAATCACACACAAATGGAATAATTTAAACTCTCATATCTTAAGAAATAGATTTAGCTGGATTATTTCTTGTGGCCTGATCCAAAGAATCGTGAAGCCTGCAGAACTATTTCTGCTGGATTGTGTGGGCTGTATAGTGGACCCTTACTGGTATGTAGAGGATAGGGCAAACCTTTCAGGGGCTCCCTGCTGAGTTGTGTATAGTGCCTCAAAGTAGGCGCAGAGGGACAACTAAGCTTCTATGAGACAGGATGTCACCAGTGTTTTCCTCCTTGGGATATCCTTAGCATTACAGTTTGTTTGAAACAAAACTGATCTCGGGAAAAAACAAATGAACAAAATGAAACAGTCTACCCTCCCATCAATTGATGTGTGTTTTTTTTTCTCATTTCCAGACTTTTTACTAGTTTATCTTACACTCGGTGTCAGATACATTACAAACATTGACAGAATAAGATATTGCAATTCCATGGAAATTTGAGGATTTTTGCTGCTTTTTGCTAGCTATGAATTAGTCCCAGCACTTTCAAATTTCCTGATTCAACAGCTTTGCCTTTTTCTGAATATTGATAACTTCCATTTTCACTGCAGTCTAGCATCAACTGGAGGGACCAAAATGTAACTGTATGACTACTGACTGATAAGCATAATGAGTCCTTGTCTCCTGAAATCATCCCAATGAGAGCTTTAAGTTCTAGTTGCTGAAATGTGGTAATTTTCTTTGCAAACTGCTTGGTTACATATTGGCGCTGGTTTTGCATTCTGTGAGGAACCATGATGTTGCATTTATTAGCATCTTTCTAATTGTCCTGAGTTAGTATGCATTTGTTATGCTCCATGAGGAGATCTAGCTAATTAGAATAATACCAAAGAGTGATTATTGCTATGTTTTATGTTTAAACAAAGGAGCTCAACAGCTTTTGATACTTTGAGAAAGTGATTTAAAAATGATTAAACCAAATGAAATAAGATTGATACAAATATTTTTAACTAACGGGAAAAGAGATAGTTATTGAAACTAGAAAATAGATTGCCTTTGGTACATGGGAAAACAGATTTAAATTGCTGTGTAATAAAACAGTTACAATTTTACAAAATGAAAAATGATTGTTTCACTATTGCCTTGTCTACTTTTGTTTTTTTCCACCTGTTCTATCCAACTCTATGCTTAGAAACTAGTCTCTCTGGGGCAGGGTATTACATTTTTTATTAAATATGTGGCAGGCATCCAGCACAGAAGGGCCCTGATTCCTGGTGAGGCTATGCATTAGTGTAATACAAGTGATAAATATAGGCCTATATGATATCAATCAGTAAAACTGTAAAAATATGATTTATTATAAACCCCCATTTTTACTGTGTATTTAAGGTGGAGGACAATCAAATGCAAAAATATGACATGGAGAACAACTGTTTAGGCAAAATACTGTCGAAAAAATAAGCGAATAATGACATACTGCTGTGAAAATGCTGTACTGGAACAACGAATTCATGTATCTGTTTCTAAACTTTCACCACCTACCTAAATTAGTTGTGAGACAGGTGGGTACCATGTTCATTTCCAATGAACATGCACTTCTGAGCCTGTGTGGGTGAAAAAAGTTCATTACCCAAGGGCCTTCCAAGCCAGTCAGGGAGAGCTCTGGTGAATTTAGTTGCCTATGGATTAGAAAGCTTAGGAAATTAGTTGTACTTGGTATATGTCATGCTTTTGGATGAGTTTTAGATAACTTAAACCTTATTCTTAGAGTATTGACGGTAGCTAACCCATGTGTCCTGAAAAAAAGGATACTGAAAAGATAACTGGGGAGCAAAGAAGTCAACACGAGCACTTAACAACATTCAATTGTAAAAAGGAGTAATATAACTCTGGGCATAAGTAGTTAAATGATTGGGAGTGGGGAGGGGGACTTGAACTAGAAAAACTAATATTGGAACACTATGTGCAGCAGACATGACTGTTTTTGAGAGAATGTTGAAAAACTAAGACAACATAGAACAGACCCAGAAAAATGAGGTGAAAAAGCAGCTGGTCTAGTTTATGAAATGGACTGTACTGTGTAAATCCAGCAATGCAAAGAGAATGCCTGATATTACAGGCCCAATGGTTCTTAAAAAAAAAAAAAAGGAAAAAACAAGGAGAGGTAGCTGTTCTTGGCTGAAATAAATTTCTGGCAAGGCTGGGTTCTCTGGGTCTCTGATCCATTGAATGTTTTCATACATTTCTGAGGCATACAATTTGATCAAACAAAATGTATTCGTAGTGCAGGGATAAAGAAGTAAGTTTTATGTAAAGTCAGGATATTTGATCAAAAGGTATTTTTTGGTCTTGAAAGCTATGATCCTGATAAACCTTTCAGATTCCAGGAACAAACAGGGTTTGAATCCACAAACCGCAGATACAAGGTTCTGTATCCTACTAAAATTGCCTCGGCTAATCAGCACTTCCCACCCCTACTTTTAATCTTTAAAAATGAGAATTGATCACCTCTCTGATAATTTCCAGACTAAAGATATTTTTTTTTTTCTTCTCCAGTGGACACATAGTGAATTAAATGCTCAGGAGGAACAAAATGCAGGTTTTCATTCCTCCATACATGCTACTTAGAACAGATAAACCTTTTGCTACAGCATTTGCAGTATTTGTGGGGATAATGTATCTGGGAGATAAGAAGGAACGATATTTCACAATAATTTAAACATGAAATATTTTCCATAATGCACCTATGGGGAATGGTCCAGTTATCAGATGCTGAGGCAGCAATGTATTTATGAAGCATTGTTGTAAAAACACATACAGTAATGGCAGACTGGAAATCACAGCAAGTCACCCAAGTAATGTTATAATTCTTGGTGGAAAGCTTTCAGTACATTGTGGGTCTGAGTTGTGACACTACCTGGAGCTGCACAACCAGCACCTGCTAGGTCATTACAAAACTTGTCTGGAAATTTTATGCTAGGAGCAAGAGGAAGGAACAGGAATGAAGTGCCAGAAATTATGGCCGCCTTTCATGGTTTTGTCATCTGTGATAAATCTCTTTCTATAGTTGAGGATCTCCTTTATTGTAAGGATTAAGAAAGAAGAAGGAGGAGAAAGAAAAAAACCCCGAGAGCTGATGAAGCTTTGTAAAACTTAACTTATCTTGTATTTTCTTTTCTCTTCCAATCTACTTAACTTCCTGGCATTGCTGTAGTATCTTTTAATTTAGTCTGACTGTGGAGCGATTGTATTTTAGCCTGACAGTTTAACTCTTGCATAAAATGAGATATGTTTCTTTTGGACATTCATCTCTAAATCAATGAGGCTAATTGAGCAGGTGTTAGAAAAATGTGAGGGAAGTTGCTTTGCAGTATTTTGTTTTTATCCATGAAAATACTAAATGCATGCATGGTCTTGTTACTCATAAATCCTGTATTGGAGGCATCACATTGAACTGTTAATTTCTATTTTGAAGCAGAGCTCCTCCCCCTTTTGAAATCCAGGGTTGTTCTACTAGTAAAATGAGCAAGAAAAATATAATGAAAAATGACAAAGGTACAGTAGAAATGTGAATTAGGGAATTACAGTGGGAAAAATGACAATAAATGACAACACGGGAGATTCTTCTTATATAGTCTTAAATTAAATTGATGACTTGTGATAAAGACATGAAGAAAAAACCCATATTCATATTCCACTTCAATATCTGTCAAAAAAAGGTAGATTTTGGTTCTTTGTACTTATCTCAACCAGAAATTAACATATTGAGTGTACTCTTAGGCTGCCCTTGTTTGCCAGATTCTGATACACTGTGCTCTGTCATAAATAACAGCCTATTGCAATGACTTGAGCATCCAGTTTTGGTGCTATGTACCATACAGAGCCTTTCAACTTTGTCCCCACAGCCTTCGCACATGCAAGCACCCTAAAATGCTTCTGTGCTGCATCACAGGACGCACAAGCACTGCTCTGGGCAGCTACACAGACCACGTGTTATTTCATGCACTTTAAATTGAAAAAAAAATGTACAAAATAATTGTTATGCTTTTGAACCACTGAGTACCATTTGTGTCCTGCAGCCAAGCACTGTGTGGAGGAGGTTGGTCTTTGCTGATTTCAAGTCTCTGACTCTGTTTCCTTTAGTGCTGTAAACATGGTTTTACAGTTCCAGTATATCTTCAAATTGTCGAGAGAAATGGATCTGGATTCCTGCTTCCTTTCCTCCTCCACAACCTGCAATCCACTATAATACCCACTATCATAAATTAATGTATTTAAATATGGTAGCGGTGTCAAGAAATAATTACATTTCTTTCAGACTGTTTTTCTCACTAAGCATGATGGAAAATTATGTATCCTAAAATAACTTTTGGAGTCAATACAAGGAAGGGGTAGCAGTGGTTAAAGTTCTGGAGGGGTGCTGGATGGTGACAAGGTATCAAGACTGGTTGACATGCTGAAGGAATTTAAAGAAAATGCTGTCAAAATAGATGTAATCCCTCATTAAATTAATCAACCCCACCTGAGGAGTTTGATGGCAGAAAGTATAATCACCTTTAAAAAAAGTGTTAGAAATTGTAGATTTCAGATTTGCTTCAGTATGAAAAAAAGATTTGAATTATAAATGAAGATTTATTTTGCTTACAGAACACCTTGATTGGTATCAAATGGTAAAGCTAAAAAAACCCTGCTGCCATAAAAGAAAATCACACATTTCTAACTTCTGAGTATTTGAACTGAATCGTAGGTACAAGAAGACAGTTATTATAACTGATTTGGAATTTTGACAAGCCTTTTATGAAACCCCTTGAAGGAGGCTTTCAAGTAAATTAAGTAGCCCTAATACATTAGAGGTGAGTTGAAACTTACGTACCAGAAACTGCTAAAGAGACAGAAAACAAGGAGTGAATCATCTTATCCTAGATGAGATGGCTCACCTTGTGGAAGTGCTCCGTGGTGACCTTCTCTCTCAAGGGAGCCTTGGTGACTAGTTTGGACTACATTGGAGTATTTGTAGACAGCAAAAACATTTGATGAGTGATGTGGTTTAACCTCAGTCGGCAACTGAGTACCACACAGCC
>NW_008824359.1:1888875-1895691 GCF_000699105.1 Pygoscelis adeliae | reverse complement strand
TAATAATAATAATAATAATAATAAAAACATCGGTGTGTTACCAACATTGTTCTCACCCTAAATCCAAAACACAGCACTGTACCAGCTACTAGGAAGGAAATTAACTCTATCCCTGCTAAAAGCAGGATAATATGGTAAACTTGATCCCTGCTGTTCAATATAGAGGCACCTGATGAAAAACACCATGTTATGCATAGTTTGATGTATCAGTTATTAATGAGCTAGAGAAGAGAGGAACTGTGTGAGACGATAACACTTGAAAGTGATGCAATTATTTCACTGGAGAGGAATGAAGGATTCGGTGTTCAGAAGTGTTTGTTTAGGTATTACAAAGGTAAATTAAATTTCAGTTCCAATTGAAAAAAAAGAATAATTTGAAGTAATTATGGGTTAAAAATAAACTCTAACTCCCCAAACAAATAAACCCTTCTGTCATTTCTGTAGCTCTGTGATTCACAACCAGTCCTGGAACAATCTTGTTACTGTGGTTTCTCCAAGTGCCCTTCATACTTCCATCACCTCCAAAACCCCCATTCCTGGAGGCAAGAGGTGGTGGGACAGCTGTATCTGGAGGCTGCTGCTGGTCTTTTTCTCCATCCTGGTTCTTCTCTCACTGTTTGGAGGTGAAGACAAATAGCTAAGGGAGATATGAAAACAGCAATTGGCTGAAACAGCCAAAGTGAGAGCAGGAGGGGAAAGCTATGCTAGCAAACTCCTGCTATCCTGCAGACAGTGTGGGGAGATCTTCTGTTGAGCAGAGGAGTAGCCAAAGCAAAATACCACATGTTGTGCTATGGTAAGGACTAGGATATAAAACAATCCTGAAGATAATGTTACGACATTGTGTAGATCATGCTTGCCCTCATCTTGGCTACTGTGGTCTGCTGGTCATATTAGTGAAAAAAAATACAGCAGAAATAAATGGAGGCCAGTGACAAAATGATTAGAGGGTAACAAAGACTTCTATGGAGGAAAAATTGAAAAGGTGGAGTTTGTTTAGTCTGGAGAAAACAGGAGTGAGAAAGGTCATGATAGAAGTATATAAATCAATGAATGGTTTAAGAAAAATAAAGAAGTCCCTCTTATTTGCCCTTTTTGTGTAACAGAACTAGAACAATCACATTTCATATAATGGACTTTTCTAAAGGCTCACTGGTTTCTGTGTAGCTGATAACCCTCGTGGTAGCTTTCTGGAGTACTCTACCTTTATTTTATTAACAGTATGCTTGGATTGTAAAACTTTGCATTGTAAATCAAGAGAAAAAAGCAGCAAAGTTAAATAATCACATTTCAGGTTAATTGCTAGGAGTAGGCAGTACTGGTTCACACAGTAGCTTGAAATGCTTTGTGCTGATCTTCTCTGTTGTTTATTAGTTCTCCAATCAAACACAAAGAGAATTAGATATGTCATTTATGCCAATTTGTACATTTTAAAAGGGAAGACTTTTCCCCTTCAATAACAAATGTTTCATATATGCTAATTTTTTTTTTTTCTGCTGTATTTCATTTCTCTTTCATGTAGCAGGTCACTTTATCTGTGAATGGAAAGGTGGGCCAATCACCAGCGAGTCTTTACAGTGGTTTCATTATGTGTTTTTAGAATATATAGATTAAATTATACAACCTTTGAAGGCCATAATCATTTAATGCTAGTATTTTGATCTGAAGCCAGGGCTGAGTAGCTATTTTAAAAACATAAAAAAATTAAGCTTTGTGATTGTCATGTAAGTTTCTATACAGATGCCGTTTCTCCCCCAATTAATGTTGAAGGTGCTTGTATTCTAGTAAGGCAAAGACACAGAACATCTCATTAAGTAATATTGGGATGGAAAGCCTCTAGCTACTCATGTTAAAAGAAATATGGACAGCTAAAGATTTCCTGGGTCTAGTAAAGTAGTGGCATTTATATGAATAAAGGCAACTTTGCTTACAACATACCTGAAATGTAAGCTACATCTGAATGAACTCTTTGAAAAACAGAGACTCCTAGAAGGAAATTTAAGTGATTTAAGCTTTCCACAGTCTACATGAAGGCATTAAAAAAAAAAAAAAAAGGAAGAAAAGCCTTCAACCTTCCTGCAATATGCCAAACTAGCACAAAGGAAGATTTTTGCATAGCTTGCTTAAAATATTCCTGAAATAGATGAAAAGCCACAACCCAGACATTTGAACAGACATGAGCAAATACTGAAAAAATGATTAACAAATATATTGGCGAATTTCAAACAGAATTTCCTTTTGTTGCTAACTTTTGTAGCTGAACTTATTATTCTTTAACAATTGTATGAATTGAAGCTCACAGATGTTTATGAAAAGCAAATTTTAGATCAAGACTCAAGATTTACTTAGGCTCTGAGACAGCAGACCACTTAAATATATGCTTAACTTGGAGTCTGTGGAAACATTTGCATACTTACAGTTAAATCTGTTCTTACGTATTTTGCTGAATTGGGTCTAGAATCAGAAAATCATACCAGCTTTATGATTAAATGAATCACATTGTGGGAAGAAGCAGGTTGTAAAATTTAAGTCAGCAATCCATCTGATAGATAACCAGTTACAGTCCAAATACTGTATAACACTCTTAATTATTTCTATGTTAAGCAATCCAAAGAACGAAATTCATTGGCACATGTCACTTGAGTGGTGAGTGAAGTTCTTGAATATAAAATTGCTGCAAACAGTACATTCATCATTCCCAAGTGCTTACCCAGACTTACATACTGTTAGGTAGAAACATCTTCTGGGGCAGATATAAGGCATAGCATCCAAATGTAGACACACAGCAAAGCTAATGTGAGCAAGAATTAGATTTATTTTGTTCAAGTCTGATGAAACATCTATAAGTGGTAAATTATTTAATAAAAATATTAAGGTGCCAATGACTGCAGCAGAGAAGCTGAAATTGTCCTAAGGGTGGAATGAGCAATGGAAAATTTCCTCATCAAATCAAATTGTGTTTTCCACAATTTACCTCATAGGCACAGAAGGAAATACTTTCTGCATTCAGAACTAATAATCTTGTATATGACATTTGTCTAATTCTTTAATGAACTTGAAGTCTAATCAGCCTGAAGACAAACAGAACATTCAGTATATGTATAAGAATACATATTTTTTTTGTAAAATATTTTATGGATACAGAAAATATCCATTGTTGCCATAATATTCAAATGCCTTGTGCTAAAACTTTCTAACATATTGGCCCCATTCCTTTCCACCAATTTACTATAACTGGAATATAATGGTTTTGGTAGATCTTTGAAGTTTTTTAGTGTAGGTCTGAGCAAAATCCTGAGCAAAAGGTCCCGAGCATATAGCTTTACTTTTCCTAAAGACCAATGTAATACATTCATAGGCAGTGCAGAGTCAAGAAAATGAAGCCAATGCTTTTCTCAGCAACTTGTCAATGAAAAATGTTCCAGTGCTAGTGAAATGACATCTCTTGAAACTTTAATATAAAATCTTGAGTAACTTCTTATCCCTTGGTGTTTTCTGTTGGAAGTATGTTTGGCATCTTTCAGCGCTTAATATCAAGGACTCAAATTTCTGTATTTCAATCTTATCTTGGGAACCCAACTTGGCCGTTGACTTCTCTGTATTTATCATATTCCTTCCCTGAACACTTCAAATTAGATCATGAAGTACTGCTAGACAAGATCTGTTTTTCTCATTTTGTATCTCATTTTGGAAAATTACAGAGCAAACAAGAGATCAACAAACCATGGTCACTGACAGTTGCCCGCCTTGTTGGAATAAATCAGCTGTAGGATCTTGGATCTGCATAGACCCTTAAAACAATGAGCTAACATTTTGCAGAGACTTTAGATATGACATTCATCCCACCTAACTTTAAACACTGACAATGAATTGTCACCCTAGACTCCCTTTGTAGTCAATCTGTTGAATATGCAACAGTTGCTTTCAGTAGTGACTATCAGACTCATTTAATGTGTAGTTCATGGGATTAATTTTTAATGTATATTTTAGGAAGAACTAAAAGTAATCTTTTAGGATAATGAGTATCTGTACCTCTTCTTTGATAATACAGGCAGCCTGTGCTCACTGGTTCAAATGTAGCCCTCTGCGTTGTAGTTATCTACCTTGGGTCACATGGATTGCACCTAGTTGTTTAACTTGTAGATGAAGACCCAAAAAACCAGAGCATTACACAATTATACATAGCAAGACATACAATGGCGTTTGGGAATGACTGCATCATTGCATTGTTGCAATTAATTTTGTTTCCAATGTTATCTTCTACTTTCAACAAGCAAACTCACATCATTTAAAGAACTATCTTAAAAGGGACACTCAAAGCTTAACTTGGTTCCGAAATACGGGTGTCTAGTGCCATTTGCAATGTCCTAGATTTAATGAGGTATCTGCACAACATCAAGTAGATAAAAGACCTAGAGAAAAACAACTGGGCTGGCAGCTGGAGGCCAGACAGGATACCCTAGAAATTCTCAAATTATCTTAAATGTCCATGTATGGGCAATTGGAGTCAACAAGTGAAAATTGAGTCTGTCAGGAAGTACTACCTCTAAGGGTTAAAAACAAAAAGGACATATAATAGCGAGGTGAATTTCGAGTATTTAAAGGAAAAAATAGAGCTGGAAATTTAAAACTGTGTCCTTCCTTTTGCTTTATGAAATCTGTCCAAACTATCCACAGAAGAAGATTCTCTTTCAGATATTCTCTTTTCAATGAGTAAACTTTGGCTTTGTCAGGATGTGCAAATGCAGCCAGGAGTGGTTCACATTGTTTAGTGATGATAAGAGCTCAGGCACTAAGATGGATCTGTCAAGAGCAAGCACCCCAAAAAGACTAAGAAGGTGTTAATCTATGCTACCTCCTCTTGAGTTTTACAGATCTGGTGGGCTGGACTCAGCTTGCAGCCAAGCATCTACCCAGCTGCTTGCTTACTCCCCATCCCCAGTGCTTGCACAGTGTCAAGGCTTTCTCTCCCTCTGGCGTTTGATGCTCTTTCTTAAGTATGTTTTCACAGAGGTGCCACAGACTTCATGACGGGTGTAGCTGTGTCCTACAGTGGGTCTGTAGTGGAGCTGGCTGGACCCAACTATGTACAGCAGGCCCTGGCCTCTTCTCACAGAGGTCACCCCTCATAACCTTGACAGATAAACTCGGTACAACAGAACATAAATTAAGTCTTTCATCTTGGTGGGTCTCTGTTACTTTTGCTGGCCCTGTCCTCTCTCAAATTTTCTCTTGGCCCTCAGACATTTCCAATTTCAACCTTTTTTTTTCTTGGAAGGGTTCCTTGTCCTTCCTCACTACAGCCGGGCACATGGCAGCCTTCTCTCTGCTGCACAGCCACAGCCTTTTAGCAGTGCACAACACTGTATGCTGCAAATAAACAAATGAAAACAAATGCCATCATCACATTCATTATGGTTTTCCAAGGAAAATATGTGTACAGAAAAAATAACCCAACAAATCATAATATTTTATAACTCTTTGAAGAAAATGGATTCTGACTTTTTTTTACAGCCTGAGGTAGGAAGATTATCTTTTGAATGTCTGGAGTATTGGTATCATCCTACTGAATCCTCCTGGTTCCCTGATGTTTTATTGACAGTCATAATGTTATCAACACTGTAATGAGACCTTGTGTTGGATTTCTGTGGCAAGGTTTTGGTAAAGGGGAGGCTGTAGGGGTGGCCTCTGTGAGGAGAGACCAGGGGCTGCCCCCACGCTGGACAAAGCCAGTTCCAGCCAGCTCCAGATCAGACCCACTGCTGGCCAAAGCAGAGCTTCATAACTAATACCTGCCCATGTATATTGCTATTACTGTTCATACCCATAATATATCCATGAAACAGTGAAGCTTCAGTAGTGTCAAAGCAGAATCAGAACCCATTTTTCTGGTTAAAATTGTATTTCAAAATAAATAAGTACAGCAATAACAAAACTATGAAAAGTTAATTGAAACTGCTTTGCTTAAGAAATTGCCATATGAGCAGAAAACTGGGAGAAGGCACATTAAATGGGATAATTATAAATGGGATCACATATTCAGCTGGGAGGTGGAAGGTATTGGGATGCTCTAGAGCTATGACCTTTAGGATGATAGATCAGTCAGAGCTGATACTGCCAGTGTTATGGAGGACGCACAACAAGCTACAAAGAAATATTGAAAGAACAGAAATGTGGTAAGAAATTACAAAAGGAGATTCAAACAGAGACACAGCTGTGAGTCCTTTTGGGGAATACAATGCAAGACACAAAATCAAGGAAAAAGAAATTAGGCTGGGTGGCAGGAAAGTCTACATGACAATGAAAACTATGAAAAGATGGAATAGTTCCCTACAGGGAGACGTGGAAGCTCCTAGGCAATGTAGTAGAACAAACTGGTAATTAATCTAAAATTGGCAGGCAACTAGGCCGGATGAATTGATTTCCGTGCAGTAGGCATGTTCATGCCTACATATCCCCTCTCAGTTAAAGGAACCTGCAAGTTACCTTATCTGACAGGTTTTGGTCCCAAGAAGGTGCTTGCTGGATTAGAATTAAAAAAGAAATAACATTATTAATCCCTTAATGAAAAAGACATCTGGGGAAATTTCAAACACATGTTCATCCCATTCTTTCAGTTTTATGTTTCTGGCATACTTTCTGTATAAAAAATCAAATAATAAGCTGATATATTAAGTGCAATGAAGTGCAAGCATATCTAAAAGCTCTTACAGGTAAAGCAAAGACACCCATATCATGTTCCCCACCCAAGTAATAATATAAAGCCTCTTGGGCTCCCTTTTCGGATTTCACACTTAGAAAATAAAATGTGTACAG
>NW_008824359.1:1885457-1888164 GCF_000699105.1 Pygoscelis adeliae | reverse complement strand
GCTGAAGAGACTTTCTGTTATTATGAGCCCTCAGGCTGCTGCGTTAAGCAAAATACTGGAGTTACCATAGGCTGAACTCTGAAGCTGACTTACCTGCTTCATTTATTCTCTCAAATTTGTTCATTCCATACATCACCAGAGCATCTGAATCCCAGGCTCTCTTCCCCAAATCCTCATCTAAGACCTGCTTTACTGCCTCACACTGAGTGTCACAAAGCTGTCTCTTCCACTGGAGCGGGTGTTGAATGCCCTGTTGGCAGTGTGGCAGTTATCTCATGACATTGCAAGATGATACAGCAAGACTACTTCTTTATTTTGCATCAGCTGTTTCAGTGTATACAGGAGCCTCTATGTCAGAGAACTTCTTGCAAGTACAATGTCTTTTCTGCAAAATTGCCTGAACCATGCAACTCTGTCTTGCACAACAGTAAGAGGAGAACTGTTGATCAAGAAATCTGGAAGATCCCCTCTAGGTTTTCAAGCATGTCCTTTGATTTGTATTGCTCATGTTGAGGAGACTGGGCATTCCCTTCAAATTTCATCTAAAAAAACCTTTGCAAATCAAAACTGCAAATGAAGTAATGTACTTTCAGGCATCCTCGAGAGAATGTGAGATTCTTGCAGGTGTGATCCCTGAAATGTCTACCTACAACTCATTTATACATCACCTTCATGCAGCTGTCTGTATGCACCACAAGTGTACAGTATAAGCATGCTCCATTTGCAGTACAGTACTCGAATTCTTGGCCTGCTTGGCATTTGTTATCACTATGTTTTGCCACAGCTGTCAGATTAGTCAGTTGTTTTTGGTCTTTTTTTTTTTTTTCTGTTTTTTATCTGAGTTGGCTTTATTCCCAGTTTCCAGATAAAAGTGATAGCATTTTGCTTGACCATCCCATTCCAAGCATTAAACACTGTGACTTCAGGCTTGGATGCTCTAATGGTGTGCTAAAATTGTCTAATTTTCACTGCCTGCCCCCCCCCTCTGCCCACACATGCACACACATAGCAAGCCACTGGTATAAAATGCTGGGATGAAGCCAATGTGTGGAGGTTCTAACCGAGAGTGTGTTTAGCTGCTAGTGGTTGGAAGCTACAGACTAGTCAGCAGGGTTAAAATAAATCCAATGTAGAGACCATAGAATGTAGCTACTGATATAAATTGAAAACAAGTGCTGTTTTTTTAAGATTTTTCCCTTAAGCGATGGTGGGGCACTGACTTTACACATTTTTGTGATGAGAAATTACAGAACAAATTACTGACATTGAAATGAAACAGAAACTCCATCTTCTGGGAAGTTTCATCAACAGGATGACTTTTGATAGAGAAAGGGCTTGCATGATTTGGTATTTTATTTACCCCATTTAGGTCTCTGTTTGTGTAGTACAGTAAATCTATTGTGTAGGACTATCTATTAAAAGCAAGAGATATCTATAGGTCACTTCATAATGCAGTGCAGTTCTGTACCTCTCATGTCGAACTGCAAAACTGCATAACTCTGGGTCTGGATTGTTTTAACTTTCATTCTGTTGATGCCACCTGTGGTCAGCTATCTAAATCATCCAGTTTAGGCAATATCTTATTGCTTTACTCAATTTAGTTGTTAAAACTTAAGTTACTCTGCTGTTCTACTCTCCTGGCTCAAAAATTACAGAAGTTTTCACCATACAGGTCTTTGATACAAGCAGCTAAGACTGCAGTGTTGGAGGGCTGCTCCCTCTCACCACAATAATGAGAGCTCATTTGAATGTGATTTTAACTTTAGCTTTTTCTTAAATCAGGAGCTCTACATCTCTCAAGTTCTATTCCTAAGACAGAAGTCAAGGTGCCCAGTACAGGCACCATTATCTGCAAGATGTTTCTTCCCTGCCATCTTGCCACATGAAACATGAGAAAGAAGATTGTGATTGGTTTTGGGTCCCCAATGAACGAGATGTCAACAAACCGGAAAGTGTTCGATAAAGGGTCATTAAGATGGTGAGGAGGCTGTGGAATATCATAGGTAAAATGAGGCTACTGAAATTGGTTTGCTTAACCTGGAGAAAACTGAAGGGGATGGCGGGGTTCTAATTGCTCTCTTCCACAACCTACAGAGAAGATGGAGTCAGGCTCCTTTCAGAGGAGTGGGGTTAAAGGGCAAGCAGCAAAGGATGGAAGGTGCAACCACAGATATTTTGATTTATAGAGAATAACATTTACATAAGGGCAGGCAAATATTGGAGCAGGATGCCCAGAGATGCTGTGAATCAGGATCCGGAGCACAGGTAGTGTTTTCCTCAATCCCTACAGTGGCAGGGAAGAATACTGAAAGGAACAGGAAAACACACCTGATCAACACGTGGCTCAGGGGCTGGTGTCATCAGAAGAATCTTGGCTTTTTTGATCATGGGGAGGTTTACACGGCACCGGGCCTGCTGGCAACAGATGGAGTCCAGCTGTCTCACAGGGGGAAAAGGATCATTGCTCATGAATTGGCAGGGCTCATTGAGAGGGCTTTAAACTAGGTTTGAAGGAGGAAGGGGATAAAACCAGGCTCACTAGAGATGAGCCTAGGGGTAGCATGCCAATGCTGGGGGCGAAATTGATAGCCCAGCTCAGGTGCATCTACACCAATGCACGCAGCATGGGCGGCAAACTGGAAGCCATTGTGCAGCGGGAGAGGTATGATTTAGTCGCCATCACAGAAACATGGTGGGGTGACTCTCA
>NW_008824359.1:1877720-1883337 GCF_000699105.1 Pygoscelis adeliae | reverse complement strand
CGGAAAAGGACCGGGGGGTGCTGGTCGACAGCCGGCTGAACATGAGCCGGCAGTGTGCCCAGGTGGCCAAGAAGGCGAATGGCATCCTGGCCTGTATCAGAAATAGTGTGGCCAGCAGGAGTAGGGAAATGATCGTGCCCCTGTACTCGGCACTGGTGAGGCCGCACCTCGAATACTGTGTTCAGTTTTGGGCCCCTCACTCAAAGAAGGACGTTGAGATGTTGGAGGGTGTCCAGAGAAGGGCAACGAGGCTGGTGAGGGGTCTGAAGAACAAGTCTTCTGAGGAGTGTCTGAGGGAACTGGGGTTGTTTAGCCTGGAGAAAAGGAGGCTCAGGGGAGATCTATTTGCTCTCTATAGCTACCTGAAAGGAGGTTGTAGCGAGGTGGGTGTCAGTCTCTTGTCGCAAGTAACTAGCGATAGGACGAGAGGAAATGGCCTCAAGTTGCACCAGGGGAGGTTTAGATTGGATGTGAGGAAAAATGTCTTTACTGCAAGAGTGGTTAAATTTAATGATTCTATGATTCCCTGAAATCTCTGCCCTCAGAGATGTTCAGTACTCAGCTGGTCGAAATACTCTTCTACCTACTCTAATTTCACCGTGCTTTATGCTGGAGGTTGGATCAGAAGATCCTCAAACATCCTTTCCTACTCAAATTATTCTATGAGTCTATAATTCTATCAAAATTACCTACAGTGCAATAGCAGTCAAAATACCTGTGGAAGATCCTCTAATCCTGAAAGGCAATGGAGAAGCACATTAACATTTCATGCTTGTTTTCCTTTTCTTTGGAATTCCCCAGAGTACTGTCATTTGCTACTTGTCGCATTAGAAATAAACAGTGCATCTTTTGGCACATGTAACATTTTATAAACAAAGGAACTAAGTTGTTTGGATTCAGCAGAAAGCCAGAGGGACACTAATACAACAATGCAAAGCAGTTAGAGGAGTCAATACTTCCGAAAGAGCTTCTTACTTTCAGCTCAATTACTGATTTCAGTGAACATTATGAAAACCAATGTTGATTCCAGAAAATCCAAAAGGTAATTGGGAGCTTCTTTTGCAAATTCTGGCCACTGCTAATGTGAAAATATTCTTCTCTGAAGCTCCTGGCATCCATGACAACCTCAGTATTTGCCACTTTGACTCCTTTTCATTTCAGATATAAACTGGAAATATTTTTTTTTTCTCCCTCAAGCCAATATCTTTTTGTTTACCTTCATGCAGCTACTAGGAATGCAGTATGTATGTGAAGAGAGAAAATGGATCATATGATGGAAATAAATTAAAATCCCCTTAGAACATGTCATACCCAAATGTATAAATCCAGAGCTTCTTCAAGAGCCGGATTCTGGGTTGCAAGACTTCAGTACAAGGTTAGGTTCTTAAATCAGTGTTTTTATTCCACTTTAAAAGAACAATGATATACAGAAAATGATAAAAGACAGATAAAGAGACCACATGCTAGTATATAAATGGACAGAGACAGAAAATTGTTTTTTATGGTTTTATTTAACACAGCTTAGAACTAGCGGCAGCCTCTTGCTCTATATTTGAACCATGCCACTCTTAGTAGATAATAAACTGTTACATCTAATCTCTTTTTCTTCTCACTATTCAAAATTGATGACAAAGGTTGCAGTTTGACTATTCTTTCTTGATCACCCTGTAAGTAGTGGTCAGGCATCTGAACATTGGTTTCTGCGTACGCGTCTCTCTTGTTACAGAAATGATGCAGCAAAGCTGTACTGCAGTTGATGTGGCACAAAGTCTCTCCTGACACCAGTAGACCACAGCTACCTCACTCCTACTCATCCCATTTAGTTCAGTACAGTTTCTGTCTCTCTAGACCTTAGGGTATTTTCTTCATTGTTTTAGGCTGAAGGAATTTACCTAGTCTGCAGGCTTATCCTTAGCCTCTCTTGCTGGAAGGCTGTTCTTTTTCTCTTGACTTCTGGCTATGAGGGCCACCATTGTGTTTTCCCTTCTGTAATGTTTTTTTTAAAATACCACTGTTTCTTCCTTCTAACACTGCCTGTACCCTCCTTCCCCAGTTTTATTAGGCCAGCTAAGTGGGAGAGCTGGGAAGGGATATGGAGGAGTGAGTTATTTATCTCTTTTCTTCTCAGTGTGGCTTAAATGAACAGGGTTACAATTTGAGGTCTTAAAAATATGAGGTTTAAAAAATTCCCCTGGGAAATTTCATAAAACCCACAGAGGTTTAGCTGAATCTTAAGATTAATGGCCTACATATTTTTTTAACTAAGCTGTTTATTGTCTGGAACTTGACTTATTTTACTGAAACTAGGGAGAAAAAGGAGGATAAAGACAGGAAAAAAGTATTTTTAAGTAGGTGAAAGTAATTTATACGTATGTATGTGGCTAAGCAGACAAACATATTATACCTATACTCTTCCACAGACACAGACAAGCTGGTCTGTATTTTAATGTAACCTAATAGAGGCATTTGAGAGACTAATTCTGGGCTGTTTGTTTGTTTCAGTTCATTGTGTATTCAAAAGGCTAAAATTCTAATCCCAAACAAGACCTGGCCTTGAAGCACAGCAGCCGTAATATGCTACTACAGTATATAATGCCTGTGTCACTGTATGGCTGCCATAGCAAGGAAGACACTTTTACAATTAAATTCATTAAATTACTCTTCTCTGGAAGTTCAGATTTTGGGATATTAAACTTCGCACCTGAACCGTTCAGTTCAAATCCTTCCTTTTCTTTGTGTTTGCAAAAAGCAATTTTAATGCTAAATTTGCTTTTGATATGGTCCAATAACAATGCAAAATGGATGAAGTCTAATAAAATAACACAGAAGTAAAGGCAAGTCTGAATTCTTGGCTTCACTATCATTCTACCTGGATTTGATAAACGACATTGCCTGCATGGTAGACAGTACGAGTTGTCATATTTTTCTAAGATCTTGTCTAGTGGAAAAGTTAATGTATTTTTTTTTCTCCCTCTGAATTTCTCAGTGTGGTAATTGCTATGTATTTTTTAATTTAATTTAATTTTATTCTTCTAGATGAGAACCTTTAAGTTGTTCTGTCAGGATGTCCTTTGATGCCAGGTGCATGTCAAATTTGTGGACACACTCTTGGGTTAGACACTCTATTCATACTTTGCACATTAACAAATGAATCATCTAGAAACCATAGTATCAAATTTTCTTTGACAGCCCCAAATTCATTTACTTGACATTAGCTTTTTTTTTTTCTAAAAATCTTGCATGAATTTTTCCTTTAATCTACCCATTTGCTATGAAAGAAGGATGTAAAGAATTTGAACTTGCTGACTTTTCATTATTTTTTTTTATGTCTCTAACTTCTTGCTAGAGATTTTGCAAAAAGTATTTTAGCTCTGTATCAATGTTGTGGTTTAACCTGGCAGGCAGCTAAACAACACACAGCCATTCACTCACTCTCCCCCCACACCCAGTGGGATGGGGGACAGAATTGGAAAAGAAAAAAAGTAAAAGTCGTGGGTTGAGATAAAGACAGTTTAATAGGACAGAAAAGGAAGGGAAAACAATAATAATGATAATGATAAAAGAATATACAAAATAAGTGATGCACAATGCAATTGCTCACCGCCCACCGACAGATGCCCAGCCAGTTCCTCAGCAGTGGTCACTGGCCAACTCTCCCCAATTTATATACTGAGCATGATGTCCTATGGTATGGAATATCTCTTTGGCCAGTTGGGGTCAGCTGTCCTGGCTGTGCCCCCTCCCAACTTCTTGTGCACCTGCAGCCTCCTCAGTCAGTAGAGCATGGGAAGCTGAAAAGTCCTTGACAAGTGTAAACACTACTGAGCAACAACTAAAATGTGTGTTATCAACATTATTCTCCTCCTAAATCCAAAACACAGCACTGTACCAGCTACTAGGAAGAAAATTAACTCTATCCCAGCCGAAACCAGGACAATCAACATTTGGATTCTGGGATTTTTTAGTTTTGGATACTCCTAACATTAAATATACAAGTTCAAAGATATGAATACATGTGTTTTAAGATTCTTTTTCTTTTTTTTCACAACTTTGTATTTTTTTCTAAATAAAGTTTTAATAAAGAAATTAATTTAACTTTGTTTTGGTTTTGAGGAAGCCATGTTGACTATCCTTGTAAAGAAAATGGGGAAAATGAGCTAAAAGAATTGTTGGGTCACAGAAGGTGAAGGAATGTATGGGTTTCAGCTGGGATATTAATTTTCTTCATAGTAGCTCTTATGGTGCTGTGTTTTGGATTTGTGACCAAAACAGTGTTAATAACACACTGATGTTTTAGCTATTGCTGAACACAACATCAAGGCCTTTCTGCTTCTCACCCCACCCCACCAGCAAGTAGGCTGGGTGGGCACAGGAAGCTGGGAGGGGGCACAGCTGGGACAGCTGACCCCAACTGACCAAAGGGGTATTCCACACCGTATGGCATCATGCTCAGCAGTAAAAGCTGGGGGAAGAAGAAGAAAGGGGGGGATCACATTCAGAGTTATGGAGTAGTAAATGTTATGTGTGATGGAGCCCTGCTTTCCTGGAGATGGCTGAATACCTGCCTGAAGATGGGAAGTAGTGAATGAATTCCTTGTTTTGCTTTACTTGCGTACGTGGCTTTTGCTTTCCCTATTAAACTGTCTTTATCTTGACCCACAATTTTTCTCACCTTGTCTGTTCTGATTCTCTCTACCATCCCACTGGGGAGGAGTAAGCAAGTGGCTGTGTGAGGCTTAGCTGCCTACCAGGGTTAACAACAGTGAAAAAATTCCTGTCATCAAGGATGGAAGTGGAGTGAAAGGTTCAAGATAAGAATAGCTCTGTTTCTGTTGAAGACACCTCTCAGAAAGCTTTGCCCAAAGACACAGAAATCATGATTTTCTATGCTTTCTCAAAAATGTGGGACTTGCCCATATGAGTGGAAGATGGAGGGAAGACAAGGATTTCGTGCTTCAAGCTTTGATTTCCTGTCTGCAGGGATGGCAGGATTGTCCTCGTCTTTCCTCTCTCCTGCCTTCTTCTACAATTGGGCTACCATTTTCTTCTCCGAAGAACCAGACAATTGCTATAGTTGAATACAGCAGGATGTGCTGAATCTTCTGCATTACCTTCTCGGTGGAGGTTCACATTCTCAGATTCAAGCTGATTACTAGACTTGTTTTTAAGCATGGATTTTGTCTCTGTCGTGGTTTAACCCCAGCCAGCAACTAAACACCACACAGCCACTCACTCACTCCCCCACAGTGGGATGGGGAGAGAATCAGAAGGGTAAAAGTGAGAAAACTCGTGGGTTGAGATAAAGGCATTTTAATAGGTAAAGCAAAAGCCGCGCACGCAAGCAAAGCAAAACAAGGAATTCACTCACTACTTCCCATGGGCAGGCAGGTGTTCAGCCATCTCCAGGAAAGCAGAGCTCCATCATGAGTAATGGTTACTTGGGAAGATGAACGCCATCACTCCGAACGTCCCCCCCTTCTTTCTTCTTCCCCCAGCTTTATATGCTGAGCATGACATCATCTGGTGTGGAATATCCCTTTGGCCAGTTGGGGTCAGCTGTCCCAGCTGTGTCCCCTCCCACCTTCTTGTGCACCCCCAGCCTACTCGCTGGTGGGGT
>NW_008824359.1:1854025-1877672 GCF_000699105.1 Pygoscelis adeliae | reverse complement strand
AGCCCCATACTAGCTACTATGAAGAAAATTAACTCTATCCCAGCCAAAACCAGCACATAAGGCTGAAAGCAATCATTTCAGGATTTTTTTTTTCTTCATTCTTCTCTAATGGTTTGTGACCTACTTCCTTGCTGGAAGCACTTCAGCTTGAGGACTTGGACAATGCCCTTCATCTCTCCTGTTCTCTCCCTGTGGGTTTGGCAGTTCTCCAGGCTCATGGTCTTTTGTTCTCAAGGTTTTGAATGTGACTTGGGGTGCTTTGCAGCATATGTTTTATAGAAGACATGAATGGATATTCATTAATGGATATAGATTTTGCATCATGTCATGACAGCAATGGTGGAGGAAATGGACCATCGAAGTAGTCAGTGTAGTTCCTATATTCCTCTGGAAAAGCAAGTAATTGCTGAGGTCAAATAAAAAGCGTAGAAATAGAAATTAGGCCAGTGATTAAGAAGAGGGCTGGTAAGGAGTGAAACCAAGCAGTGAACCTCGAACCATTTATTGTGTATAACCTGATACATTAAGACTCCATTCCCACCAATGCCCTGCAGAAGTACAAATAGCTAAGATAAGAGTAATTGTAACCTGCTGAGGGAAAACTGAGTTTGAGATATATGAGTGTCCCTTGGTAGCTGCAATTATATCTACACAATACTTCAGCTGTGGGTAGAGCCACCTGACACCACTGTTTCTCCAGGGTATAAATTCTTTAATTGCGTACATGACTAGAAGTGTGAATTAACCTACATAAGTGTGAGATAGTTGGAGAGTGTAACAGGAAAACTCGCACACCTCACACACTTTTTGCTCAGAAACTGGATCCTTTTCCTTCAACAAACCATGCCACCATATTCGTTTCATGTGGGACTGCTCTTCTGAGTATGTTGAAGAAAATGTGCCTTGTGTTTAACTGCTGGTTTTATCTATGGGTTTCTTTTCCACCAACAGCTCTGCCAAGAAATACTGCCTGCATTTCTTCTTGTGAAAACTACTTCCCCTATACATGTTTAACATAAACTTTAGTGTTTTAAACAAATTAATTACTATTCTAATCAGTTTGCTGGTGTCTATCTGATCCCTTCAGAGTCATATATACTTCTAAGATAGCCTCTTTTTCTCTACTCTAAGCCAATCTTCCTTCATAACTTATGCACTCAGAACCTTAATCATTTTGCATGGCCTTTGCTGTGCCTTTTCATTATCAGCAATGTCCTTCCTATAATAAGTAGAGTTGATTCAGCTGATGCTCATTAGGTATGCTGTCTCCTCCAAATACCAAATGTTCCTGCAATATTCAGAGAAATTTCAGTGAATGTGGTGTGGGGAGGTGAAAGTGAGGGAGACAGCCATCTAATCTTCCAAACTTAAGTGTCATTTGGTTTGCAATGACTTTGAATATCAATTTACATAGTTGTGAATCAGCTGTCATGCTTGGTTGTATACTATGCTGGCTCCATGTATGATCCGTCCCTTTCTAACACTTTCCCCTCACCATAATCTTACAGAGGGGAGAAAATTCTGTATTTGCTTGAGATACAGTGATGTGAGCTGATGGAGCCCCTTTAGCCCTTCCAAACAGATCCCAGTTCACTGTGTTAGGAGATGGACAGGGCACTGACACCAGCTTCTGCAGATGCTGACTTGTTCCTCTGCTCATGAGCTTGATTTATAACTAAATGACATCTCGATTTGGCCCTGAATTTCTTTAGCAGTATGATCAACACTATGAGGTCAAATTATGGCCCCTGTAATTCTGATGACTTTAAAAGGGCTGTGCGACAGGTAAATTAGTCGGGAATTTGGCTTAAGGAGACCAGAAATGCACAATATTCCTCATGTAGTCTCATTACTGCCCTATTTAACAGAAAAAGACACTGATTATATACACAATGTAAATCCCAAGGCCTTTTCTGCTTCTGCCAAATGCTGTAGAGAGGGATTTACTGCATTATCCATTATCACGTTCAAGTCTATTCTTGGTTTGTATTGTGCTTCATTTTAGGCTATAGTCTCTGTGGATAGTTTTGATCCTCCCTTCTCTCATTACTTTATACTTCTCTATGCTGAACTGCATAAGCCAATTATCAGACCATAAACCTCATCTATCCAAAACATTTTGAATGTATATGCCCTGTGCCTTTGTGGCTGCTACCCTCCTCCTATTTTGTGCCATTATCAAATAAAGGCATATTTTAAGTATTGTCATACACGCCCCCCCAGCCCCTTTCAAAGTCATTCTTAATTAGATAATGATTAATTAGATGTTTGTAAAGTACTTTGAAAAAACAAAGTGCTATAGAAGTGCAAAGTATTATTATTAATATGCATCATTGTCAGTGTTATTAATACTAAGCTTTGCTGCGGCAACCCTGTCATTACTGTTTGTCATCCTGAATTGTCCGCTCTTTTTCAGCACAAACCATTTCCTCTTTACAAGCCAGCTATTAATCCAATTCAGCGCATTTACCCTTTGTAATGTGCTCTCTGACTTAGTAACGAAATCTGTCTGTAGCGTCATGTGGCACCAGGAGCAGTTGTGAAATGCAGACAGATTATATGACCATTCTTTTCCCCTGCATTAACAATCTAGCAATGCGTTCAAAGAATTCAAGCCAAATTGGCACACATGCTTTTCTTTTTAAGAATCCATGTAGTATCACCCTTACCGGGGGGTCCCACTATATTGTGAGTACCCCTGTTGTGCAGAAAAAAATGCGGAGAACAAGACTGCTGACCTCGTCAGATGAAGGAGGAATGCAGAAGATTGTCTTGGTTAGTTTCAGATGGTGAATTAAAAGAGGGAAAAGAGGGAAGGCACATTTAAAAGGGACAAGGCACTTTTCTATGATAATGCCCTGTTCCACTCCAAGACATCACCTACCTCAAAGTTTACAGAGGTGCTGAGTTTTAAAGTAAAATTCTGCTAAAAAGCAGTAAAATGGTCCTAAGCCTAAAGCTATCTAAACTGTAAGTAGCCTTTTCAGCTGAAAATTATGCCTTCAGTTAACACAACTGATGCAAATACACTCACTTGGCAGTATCTGCTCATCTACATCTGTTAGAACAGTGTGAGATCTGCTTGCCTGTTGGTCAGAGCCTTGCTCCAACATACAGGTTCCAGGCAATTATAAGTTTACATGGGCAGACTTGAAAACACTGTGGAAAAATTCGCTTTTCTTCAGGAAGTCCCTTCACTGTGCCAGCTGAACAACATTGGCAACATATGCCAGCTACAGTCAATTACACTAGCTTATACTAATATGACATGCAGAAGTAAAGGCAGGCAAAGAATCCATGGCTCTTACTAGCTGCCAAAAAGAAAAGCTGTATTGCCCTAGGTACTGCAAAGCCCATAAAGACCACATTGGGGTATAAGCATTAGAGCCAGATGGAAGAAATAAATATTGAAATGGTTAATAAAAGAAATTGAAATTTGGAACTTGTCCCAAGAAATAGCCAAAAATCTACCAGCCCAGAGCTCTGTGGTAGTCAGAAGAGGCCCTATAGTACAGGGGAGTAGAAAACAAGATCTGTAGTCAATAGCCTTTATGTCTAAGAAAAGACCCTGAATGGGACTGTGCATAGTGCAGTTATAGCTTTGCGTAGCAGGTTAGTCATCTGACTCCTAGTCAAAGCCGAGACAAAAATCAATAGGACCCCCCCCTATAGCTACATGATCCAAAGCCAATAATGCCGAGTACATTTTCTGGAATGAAAGTTGTTTTGCTTTTATGCTGCTGACCTTCCTTAGGCTAAATATGTAATCAGTGATTCTATTGTTTTCTATGTTCCTTTTGTTTGTCCTAGTACATGTTAGTCTCTGCAGAACTGAGTCTTTGTTCCCTATATTTAATAGTCATATTAACACCAGATGGCCTTTTAAAAGATATTTTTAAAGACACACATATGTTGTGAAAATGGCCTATAGATGTTAGAAACAGCCTCCAAATGAACTTGTAGATATCAACATGTGATGACCAATAAAAAGCATCATGTTCCAGGAGAATGAACATCTGTAGGAGGTAAACTCAGAGCATAGGATACAACTCCAAAATACGTAGTTATAGTTTCAACAGTTTCACATTATAACATCTAAGGAGGGAGTCTGGGCTAGGTTGCTGATTTTCATTTGTGTTTTGTTTTCATTACAATTTAAAAAGAAAGTCTCAGTCCTGGACCTTCCCTATATACAGGAAATATTATTTTAAAGACTAACTGGTTGTGCAGCGTTTCAAAAAGACACACCTCTGATATTTTAGTGAAGATGAATGGTGATGATGAAGCTAGCTGTGCTTTCAATCAGTAAAGGCTATCTGGTCTCTGCTCTACAAACACGTCTTCCATATTTGTTTAAAAATGTGCCACAGAAACCTAACACCTTGCTGCTGCTGATTGCAGTAGATTGCATTACCTTCTTCTAGGAGCTCTACAGGAGCAAATATCACAGAAGGAGATGTGCTGACGTCAGCCATTGTATCTGGGATAGTCACAGCAGCACAATCTGAGTCTGTGCCTAGGCTGTCTGCTCTAAAAAATTTATAAAGAGAAAAAAGGGGGTTTAATGAAAAAGAGTTTCAAGAGATCTTCAACAAAAACTGGTTTTAGCTGGACTTCTCTATGCTACCAAAAGACAGCAGATAAAAAATGCACAAGTTAGGTGTGTGCATCAGCCTGAGTGGTGCAGCCTAACCAACTGATAGGGTCTTGCAACCCACTGCTAAGACAGCTGTGTGGGAGGTGTGCCTGGAGCAGCACAAAGGGTCACGCACATGCAGATCTATCATAGAGTCTTTATAAATCAGGCTCTGTATATCTCCAGCTTTATTTCTTTCACTTTATAGGCTCTATTCTGCTCTGTATCTACACAGGTAAAATCTCCTACTACCCCCTTCTGGCCTTTTCTTATGCTCTTTTCATCATTTGCTTAATCAATCATTTCCCAGTTTACTTGAACTTTCTGCCCCGGTAGCCAATGGCGTATTCCCAGAGCAGCTGTAGTTTATCTTCTGAAACAAGGCCAAATTCAGGGGTGACTCCAGTTCTAGAGGGAGTAGGAGGAGGGAGCCTGTCAGTATCACACACAAAACTAGGAGTCAAGAATAGCATGTTTTACCTACCCCTCAGTTAGAGTTACTCTCTATTTATGGGGCACCATAAAGGGACCAGAGGGAACCCAGGGCCAATTCTTCAGCAGAGTAGATATAGCCAATCTGTGCCAATGTACCTCAAAGCAGAGAAGAGTCCCTGGCCTGATTTTGTTCAGTGTTTTATATATAGCCTAGGAATCCGTCATGTGAGTTTCTTCTGCTTTGTTAGAACTACAGAACCTTCAGGCTCCCTTAGAAGTTTTGGCATCTATTTACAAGAATACAAAGAAATTAAAACCAACAGAATCACAGAGGAGTTCAGAGACACCTCTCGTGACTCAGTGGGGTCATCCTTACCAGAATTTTATATCCTTTGGTTAGATCTTTCCAAGTCTCACTTGCCTCTTGTACTAAGTGTGGATGGTGAGCACAGCAGCACCAAGCCAGTATGGAATGTAGATGCCATACAGGAGGCACACTGTACCTACATAGCAGCTCTCGGAAGGCATTTCTCTGGTTATCCCCAAGCTTGAAGAAACAGGCATGGGGCAACTTGAACTGAGTGTGAAAAACATGGTTAGGCGCAGGTTAGAAGGTCCTGACAGCCTGTGTGCCGAGATGTTGTTCAAGATGTGAATGGTGAGATCTTGTTTTACGAGTGTGTACTTCAGCCCTACTTTTTATGACAACTTTGGTCAAAGCAGATTTGTTGTTTTCAAAAACAAGTTCAGTAAATGTGCTACAGAGTTCTTGTGCATTTGTGTAGCTCTTGCATATTTTGCTGGCTACCCTAACTTGCAGAGACAGGTATATGACAACTCAGGCTGAGTGTGAAAGGTGGTATGTATGAAAAAGCTTCAAGGTCCTTTGCAAGGTAATGGACAGTTTTTCTGTTTTCCAGTAACAACTAAATAGTCGTATCTTGTTAGTATTATCTTGAAGAAATAATAATAACATATACTGTTCCTTTTTTCTGCATTTTACTTTTCTCTTAACCCTCACTTGCGTTGTTCATCCCCTCCCCCCCCAAGTCCACTACAATATTTTCCATTGAGACCCAAACAAGTAGAAAACATAAAAGTCACTACTGCTTGAATTGTCTGAATTTAAAGTGTCTGAAACAATATAAGGGCTGTGTTGCAAACCATCAGAGTGATGTTTTCATTGCAGGAAACTAAACGTTGCATATCCTAGTTTGTAGCGTGAGGTCATGTGGAAATATCTGAGGACACAAAGTCTGCAGGGGCCAGGTGGCAAACCCTGAAAGGAGAAGGAGCCAAACTTGGTGCAGTTTTGTTCTTACTGCCTACAGAGAAATTGTCTCTTGTGCGTTAGCCTCTGATCAATGCCTGTAGCACTATTTGGAAGAGTGCTAGCTGACAAAAATGTGGTGAGAGTTAAATGCTCTGGACAATCAAATACTAGTGCTTAAGCTTAGACTTGTTTTTCTGTCTTCAATTATTTCTAGCAGTAGTAAAAGCAGTAATAGTATCTATTTTAATATTAGGTATAGCAGTGGAAATTATTCTACTCTTTTGGGATTAATACCTTTGTGATCCTTTTTTCAATAATGCCCTTGAATTTAGACCAGCATTTTGAAACTTAAAGCTGGAACTTAAAATCCACATTTATCTGCTTAAATAATCAAAGCTTATGTGCCTGGATCTGTACCACTGAGTTTGGGCAAATCTTAAGGTCAGTGTAAATTAATTGAACCCAGTATCTCTAAAAACAAAGTGATCTCTTTATTTGAATAAAATGAATTTAAGAAGTCATGATTAGTTCTTAATTTTTTTTCTGGCTCATATTCAACAGCTACTCTTCAAATATTTCTTTCAGATATTAAAGAAAACATTCCTTCAGAAATAAGAATACAAGAAAAAAAGAATTAAGATCTGGGATCACAGCTGGTATTTCTGAGTTAGATAATATAACTGGGTTCATTAGATATGAAGTATGTAGTATAGATATGATACTGTGTCTCTTGAAGGAAAAAGGTTTCCTGCTGCTTTTTTGCACTTTTGGGCTAAGCTGAGTAAAAAAAAAATTCCTTTACCACTGACTAAGAGCATGCATATGGATAGCTCTTGTGGCATAGGCAATGCATAACAACTTGATTGTCACAGTAATTTGATCGAGTGTCTAAGCTTTTAAATGTCCGTAATATGTCAAATATTTTTGCTTAGATGCAATTCTAGTGTCTCTTTGAACAATACATTACATGTTTTCCTCTAGGTTCTCTTTTGAAAGGTATGAAGGCCCTTTCTCTATGCTGAATCACAGAGATGTTTGTAAAAATATGGATTTAATGACAAAAATCTCACAAAAGATTTTAGTTGTTTGGCTTAGAAGAAAGTATGATAGACTAATTTGTCTGACACTTTTGACCCATTCTGATTGTTACCCAGATAATAAAGAAAATACACAATAATACACAAAATTTGTGTATAAAATATTAATTTTGGTAACGGTTTCAAACAAAGCAACCATTCCCCAATATTTTTCAAAAAAGCAGAGCGCAACATTATTGTGACGAATTCAATGGAAAAAAAAAAAGAGTAAATTTAAAATTATTTTCATAAAAAACATTATAGTTCGCTGTCATGGTTTAACCTCAGCTGGCAACTGAGCACCACACAGCTGCTCGCTCACTGCCCCAGCCCCGGTGGGATGGGGGCGAGAATCGGAAGTTTAATAATTGAAATAAAATAAAGTAAAATAATAATAATAATAGAATATACAAAGCAAGCGATGCACGATGCAGTTGCTCGCCACCCGCAGACCGATGCCCAGCCAGTCCCCGAGCAGCGGTCATTGCCCCCCGGCCAACTCCACCCAGTTTATGTACTGAGCATGACGTCACATGGTATGGAATGTCCCTTTGGCCAGTTGGGGTCAGCTGTCCTGGCTGTGCCCCCTCCCAGCTTCTTGTGCCCCTCCAGCCTTCTCAGTCGGTAGAGCATGGGAAGCTGAAAAGTCCTTGACTAGTGTAATCAGTACTTAGCAACAGCTAAAACATCGGTGTGTTATCAACTTTGTTCTTGTCCTAAATCCAAAACACAGCACTGTACCAGCTATTAGGCAGGAAATTAATTCTATCCCAGCTGAAACCAGGACATTCCCTAAATTTTTGTTACCCAGTTTAATATCATGAATATTTCCTTTGTTGAGCTACCAATGGCTGGGCTTTTACATGGTACTGAATAATCTAGTTTACTATTTCTCATTCCATGGCAAAATCACTTTCATAAACAGGTCTTATTGTATAGATAAGAAGAACATATACTTTTATAGACATGGATACAATCTGAATGCGCAATTTCAGATAATAGGATTGCCTTCATCTCACTTAACTTCATCCATCCAGAAATTAGATGTCTATTCAGAGGTAATTGTCTAGCCTCTCTCTGTTGCCATTGTTGCCAGAGAGGAAGCAAAAGGAACCTGCAGGCAGTTAAAATTTGTTTGGATAAAAGCATTGCTTTAAAATTATTAGTTGAACTGAGTAATAGAGATTAGAGTAATTTGTGAAGTATTCAAATAAAAGGGCATTTGGTTGTGCTGAAGGAAAATGTAGTAGTCTCAAGAGAAACTGCTGTTGACATTTCTTGTGGACTGGTTTTCAGAGTAATCTTATTTAATATTTTAACTAATGTTGTCTGTGAAAAAAATTAGAGGTTGTTAAAAATGGGATGATGACAAAAAAGAGGTGTTGTAATACAGAGGAAGATAAAAATATCTTAGAAAGAACTGGCTGACCTTGAGAACTTTTGTGTAATAGAAATGGTCTTGACTATAAGTGTATGATGTAAATTAAAGTTGTAAGTCTACTGGCACTTGTAGCAAGATTTTTTTTTGTGAAAACTGGAGGCCCATCAGCAACAATCAGCAAAGGAAAGGAAGGTCGTGGGAACACAAGATGATTTTAGAATGACTAAATGACCATGAATGTGTGATGAATCCATAAAAAATATAAATGTATTCATTGTATGGATCAGGAGAAACACTTCCAAATATTGCAGAGAAGTATATTGACATTGGAAACTACCATAATGAAGCTCCATCTGGAATTTTATTCAGTTCTATAGTTGATAAAATAAAAGTTACATCCACACACAAACGAAACTAAAACTGAAGCCCAAAGTTGCTTAAAAGACAAATAAGTTCTCACGGGGCTTAGATAAATTTAATCTGGATATTAACAGAAAGATTTTAACCGCCAGAGACATGAAGTTCTGAAGTAGCCTTCCCATAGGAGCAATGAGAATAAAAATGCAAAATAATTTCATAATGGAATTTATTACATTTTTAATGAGATTATATGACATGGTCACCTGAACAGGAAGATGCTTCAGAACTTAAGAGATCTCTTTCACTTCTGTATATTTATGTCCCTAGATGCTTGTTGTAGGCTGAGTTATGCTTCATTAGAAGAAGTGGCAATATTTTAAATGTCGTAGACTACTTTTCCCATGCAGGAAAGATACACCAGAGACTTGTCTCCTGGGTCTGTTTGACAAACAGGCTTGAGTTCAGCATGGTTAAAAATAGGTGTTTGTCAGACAGGTCATCTGTGACTTCTGTGGGAAGAGGTACTCTAAGGAAAAAAAGTAATTGGGTAGAAACATTTTGGTTTAAAAAATAAAAAAAAAAAACAGAGATGTGAGTTGCATAGTGGATTAAATTGAAGTTCTCCTCTTTTATACTCAATTTCTATTCATTTTTTAACATGCTCAGTGTAATAGTTTTTGAACTAAATGTAGAAAATCCAGAGTTTGAAAGGGGAGAGATTTTCCTCCACTTACAGTCTCCTCTTGGAAGGTGTGGCAGGAAGGTCAAAGACAGTTAATCCAACTGCTGGAAGATTAGGAATTTATTCTGATACAAATCTTGGATTTGCTGTACCATTTTATAGATTTTATCTAAAATATAGATAAAAATTAATTGTTTGTAATCAAGCATAAAAGACCAAGCCCTTATTCTCAGGTAACAAAATTGTTGCAAGTTTTCTGCATGTGAAAAGGAAAAGGAGGAAAACAGTATTTCTTGCAAATATTTTAATCTATGAGAGTTTCAACTAGCCAGAAGTTCCACAAGGCAATTGCATAAATAAACAATTGCCTTTTAAAATAAGGCTTAAGTAATTCAATTGAGCCATGGGAAATCCAGTCCAAGTTTTGTGCTAATGAGGAAGTGTCATAAATATTCACATTTTCTTACCATTAGCCTTAAAATTTACTACCTACAGGTATGGAGATAGATGAAGAATCTTACACTTAAACCTTCACTGTAGAGTGAGGAAAGAAAGAAAATGATCTTACACAGCTACATTTTTATTGAGCGGCCGCTAGCAACAGTCGTGCAGGAACATCATTGATCTTGGGTGGACAGACTGAGAAAGTCAGAAATAGAGTGATATAAAAAGAAGAGCAGTGGAAATATACAGTGAATGGCTATGCTGGCAGGGTATGCTGTTACTGTGATAGGAACTCTGAGGGTGTCTATTATTTGTATACGATATCATGAGGACAGGGTTCACAGAAATTAAATTTACCAAGACCAGAAAAGTATTCTATTTCTGCATCTGTACTGCTGAGGCCAGCAACTCAAATAATAATTTTGCCTTGACCCTGTACAGTCTGCAAATAGTTTATGAATGGGAATTATATAGACTCCCTGTTTTGCATGAACATTCCCTCCCTTTGTTTGTACACACAAAAAATGGTGATGGACTATCATTATCCAAATTGATAGCAGCTGTGCTTACTAAAAAAAAAATGTTTTCCTCAAATCTGTTGACATGTCAGTAGTAATAAAAAAAATAAAATATGTCATATGGTACACTGAAACTCCTGAATTACTTGTCACAGCCCATTTAAATGTGTACTGCATTCAATCCAAGAAATCTTCTGTAAAGTTAATAAATTTGCTAGGCCCTTTAGTACAGATTCTACTATCCTCAGGGGAGATATTTTGAAGATATCCTTAAAAATCTAAATATTTAACTTCCTTTCACATTTGCATAATTTAATTGGAAGTTTTCTTTTAGCTTTTTTTTTTTTAAATTTCAAGTTGTCCACCATTTTGTTGCTTGAAACTAACGTACTGTCATGTTAACTGACCAGGGACCAACCCATGAACTCCCTCTGTAGTACCGGGTGACTGGAAATTTATTTACACTGTATTTTGCAGGAGGAAACAAACAAGCTCTTCTTGCAGTCAAAACTGACTGGAACCCATGTGAATAAAACATTGTGTCAGGTCCTAGCTAATAAGCCTTGCTGAGTAGCTGGGTGTATTAAGTGCTGCTAGCTTGTGTTTGGTGCCAGGCTAATCACAGTCATGGCTTCAATAGCTGCTATCAGCTCATTCTCAGAGGCTGCCTGCAAAATATCACACCCTGAAAAAGCACCCAGCACTGCTTGTATGTATCTGCAATGAGGAGTTTGTTTACTACTTGTTAATATGAACTTCTGAGCTTATAATTTTGAAGCTTGCCGTCACGGCCTATTAAATTTGATACCTATCTTACTTTCTCCATGAGCACAGCCTTAGGTTTCTGGTGAGATGCAGTCATGGCCAGAGGCAAAAAACAAATGGGGGAGAAGGGTTTTTGGGGTCATGTTGCAGTCTTACGGAAAAGGTAGTATTCCTTTGAAGTTCAAAAAATGTGCGTTTTCTGAAGGAATCAGTGGCTACTACATAGGGAAAGCCCTGACTTATGTGGATGTCATTTGGTGGTATGTCCAATTTGATTGCATGGTGCCTACAGACAGCAAGTGCAATTGTGACCTTTTTCCTAATGATGGTGCAGACATAAGCAATGGGTGCATGTCCCTGCTCAGGGCAGTTTACGGTCCCAGTTGAACAGACAAGGAGATCTCAGGGAGATGAAATAACTTACTGTTGTTGAGGACCTGAGCCAGACTTAATGCAAGTCTTCTAAACCTCAGGGCAGTGACTTGTCTAGTACATCACCTTACCTTCTGTTCCCAATGAAAAGCAAAAGAAAACGTACAAAATCAAGTGATGTAGATAAGGTAGACTCTAAAACGAGGAGATCAGAGACACGCAAAAGCCACTGGAAACCTAAGTTCAAAACAGGGAGAACGATGGAAATACAAAAGGTCACAAGCAGCAACAGAAAGAAAAGGGAAAGATATTGTAAGATAGCAAATAGCGTGTGTGTTTCCTATTCTGAGAACAAAATACCTGTCTGCTGGCTGTGCCCTCTGAGAGGTTTAAAACCTCAAGTAACAGAAGGCACCATAAAGCCAATTTCATTGGCCGCATCATGACAGACTGGCCAAGTCCTCCCTTCACAAGCCTGGAAACTGTGACTCCCTGCTCCCGAAGCAAAATCAGGAGATGAAGTCACTCGTTACCTGATTTCTATGGCAACAGAAGGCATGTCAGCCTCTCATCTGTTCCTCCTGCTTCTCCCCTTTTTCTGGGGAACTGAAACTTCTGGCTGTGGATTTATGCTCCAGTTGAGGCTGACATCACTTCCGATGATGCATGGAAAAATAAGAAGTAGCTCCCTTTAGAAAGAATGATACGAAAAATTCAGGAGAATGACGTTTTCTTTCACTAAGTAATTGAAAAAAGAAAGGAGGTGGTTTTGAAGGAAGGGGGTTGAAGACAGAGGCTACGTATTTTTGTCAAGACAACACAGAGTGCAAAGATATATGGAGAAAGCATAATTGTCAGTCACTTTCCCATGAAGGACATTTTATGCAGTAATAAATGAGACAAACAGGCACTGAATAGGGCTTTATGGGAAGCAGTTTTGGCTCAGTTGTACCTCTGCCTCTCAGGGTTTCTCCCATTAGTCACTCAGCTGATGAATTTGCTCAGCAGTGGTGGCAGTTTCTAGAAAAGAAGAAACAGCTCTCAGAAGATTCAGCAGTTTAGTTTAAATACATTTCCTCTCCCACGCCTGCTCCACGCTGAGCTCCCGTCTCTCTCTCTGCAGCTGTTGCCTGTTTCACGAATACCCTCTCCTTCATGTTAATCACCCCCCTCCATCCTTGGAGGCAGCTGGAGCCAACCAGCACCAGCTTTTCACAGCTATGTCATGGGAAGATATCTGGCTTTTAGAGTCTGCAGAATTTAATCTGAACCCAGAAGAAACTAAGAATTTTCTTCAGGATTCAGAAGTATTCAGTAATTTCTTGGGATTCAGAAGTTTTGAGTTCAAGTCTGATGTCTCCCTTGAGGTTGTGGTTGCCCTCTGTTGTGGCTGGCGTGATTACCTGGGAGACATAGCCTCACCTGGGAGACGTAGCCTCATCTACCCAAGCTGATTCTGCGTGAGCTAACCATAGACTGCTAATGCTAAGGAAAATGGTGCAGAAAAACTCAGGCTGTCTTTGTCCAGAGCCTACTTACATCTGAAATCTGCATAGTTGCATTGGATGATGTTTTTCTCAAGTAAGTCAACCTGATCATGAATACTTTTTGGCTTAAGGTGGCAGCAGTTTGAGAAGCTCTGCACTACTTCCTGTAAATTGTTTCACCCTATTTAAAGTAAAGATAATGTTACTTGCAAAACATGCTGAGATTTGTACTGGGATGTAAATTCGAGGTAATATTGCAATTCCTCTAATGGCTTCCTTTCAAACTCTGAAGCAGGGCCACGTGAATTGTTTCTTCAGCTGAACTGTGGGATTTAAGTCTATTTTTGTGATTGACAAACACTAATCCCTCATACTACAATATATGATTTTCCCATTTACCCTTTACATGGGTAAATGTAAGTAGTACAAATAATGAAGTAAGCTATTAAATAATAATTGTTGTAGTGAAGGGTACTGTATTTTCCTACTTTTAGAGATTTCTGAAATGTTAATACACGGACCTATTGCTGCAGCTGTCTCAGGTGTGCCTGCCCTGGTTATGGCATGCACTGGATGCTCTAATTAAACTCATTTTCATTTAGTCAGTGGAAAAAAAAAAAAAGTCAAAATTGCTTTTTGCGCCAGGTTGGTTATTTAATTGGGATGAGGAAAATGAGGAAGCAGAGGAAGAATAAGTGAGTTATCCCCAGCAGGAGACTGAGAATAAGCACTTTTTTCTTGGAAAATCATTGATATCAGTCATTGTCTTGAAATTAGCCTTTCATGCTACTCACTGGATTTTTGTCACAAGCCGGTAGTGGGATCTGCAGATGCTGTTGGAGTTACACAGATGAGGTATGATGAAGTGATTTCTTCAAGGAAAGTGGCTTCCAATGGGACTTGGATAGCTAATGGGATAGAAGAGTTTTCCCTAGAGGTTATCAGTTGCGACTGAACACATTAAAATGAGAGAACAGTTCAGTGGCTTATGTAAAACGAGATGGTGGCACAAATCCAACTATTCAGTACATAGGTATCTCCATCTACATGCTAATACTGGAGATTTAGGCTTTTTGTGCCATGAAAATGATTCACGATGCAGAGAGACCACCTACTGTCAAGGACTGCAAGACTCCAGCTTTCTAATTCTGGTTGCAGAGAGGACCTTATTTTTATAGGATCCGCTCTATTTGTATAAAAATATTTATATGTTAATGAAGAAGAGACAAGAAACTATGCATGTCTCCCAGAAAACGATTCCCACATTGGGATGTAGAGTCGCCTTCCTTTACGTAGGTCCAGGGAACCCCAAATTCTCCCATGCCAGGTGAAACAGCTTCAAGAAAGGGGGCTGAGAGAATATTCTGTATCCTGGCCATTATGGTATGCAATGTGACTACAGAAGCTCCTGAGAAGCAGAATCACAAACACCATCACAATCATTTTCGATCCCAGGTGCAGTCTTACCTAAGAGGCCAAATTCCAATGTCTTTAAGAGAAAATCAGAAGGTTTCTATGGGTTGAAATGGAAAAAGATATTATTACAGCTCTGTCTAGAATTCTGTAGGAAGGATATAATTAGCAATATATGCTTTACAATGTACCTAAAGATAAGGCTCTTCATTAAATTTCTAGGGTTTTCCATAAGGGCTTGGCTGAGTCTGGAAATGTTAAATAGCCACACTTGTGAAATGCCTCCCTCACTGCACAGAGCGATGCTTGGGGAAGCTGTCTCTGATGAACCTGCTGTGCAGATACATGGACCTCACTGATTTGCTGAGTTTAAATAACAGTGTCATTGTAGGCATGATTATTTAAGGCTATAACCAAGTAAAGTTTTATTATATTGCTTATTATCAGGAACCTTCAAGCTAAGTACAGGTTCAGGAATCACTGTTCTGAATTTAACTTTATTATCTTCAGTAGTTATCATGCCTCCTTTTCCTGTGGCCAGGAAAAGTGCCAAACTGTGCCAACTGTTTTTTTCTCTCAATAGTTTTAACTGATTAGTAAAATCAAGTTAAACTCAAAGCAGTTGTTCTCTACCTGTATTTAGCTGGAAGGCTGGTGTCTCTGATTCAAAACTGGAAAAGCTTAGTGTACTTCAAAACTTGCTTGTTTTTTCCAACTACTGCAGTTAGTTGATAAATTTAAAACCACAAAAAAAACCCCCTCTCCTTGCAAACCATCTAACTTTTTTCCTTTTTTTCTTTCCAGTTTTTTCTAAACTGTTCACACGTACCACTTTAAAAAGAAGAATGAAAATGCATTTTGCTGTCCTCAGATTAATGTCAAAAGCATCCTCACACTTACTCCATTGACAGAGGTATCTTTCTGACTCTGACCCTACAGAAGCAAACCATTTCTGAAATGTATTGTGTTTACAGGGCTTTTGGAGAAGAGATGAGACCTATTGTGTAACTGCAATTTTGTTGAAACATGCAACTGTCATGTTATGAAGTAAACAAATTATGAAGCATATTACAGGCATGGCCTTGAGATATTTTTTTAAGTCCAAATATAACTTATTTTTTTCTTGTTTTCTAAGTGAATGTATTGAAGCTGATTGACAGCAAAGCAAAAGGGTTTAGCAAGTTATAGGAACACTTAATTTCATACTATCTCAACAGAGAATTAGTCCCTTTATTATTAATGCTCTCTCTCCTTTCAAATCATTGATTAAAAACTCATCCATTCCACTTGCCCTACCAGCTATAATATCACTATCTCACACCTGTTCTGGATGTGTGTGTATATATGTGTATATATATAACCTATGAATTAATGACTTTTCAGGATATAGTACTAATTTTGAGGGGGATATATTACTCCTTTAGCTAGTATTCTGCATTGAAGTTATAGTTTTATTTTGGTTCAGTGTTTAAAACAAATGAAAACAATAAATTTTAATGTTTGCATTTTCCTGAAAGTGAAAATAAATTTTCAGTGAATTGATTCTGTCGGAAGAGATTCTGTGGAAAGGGGACAATCACTCCATTCCTTGCTTCATTGAATAAATACTTTACAGTAAATAGAATTGGAGAGATTGAGAAAATCCCAATCTTGAGTTTGACTTGCATTTAATCATCAGGGTGGTAAATGGGAAAGCTCATTGATTCAGGCTGGGAGGCAGTTTAAATGGGTGCCCTGGTAGTAGAGTAGAGCATATAAAGACTTCTTTAGCCAGTCGTTACTGGCCTTCTGAACGGCATCTAAGGCTTATGGCTAGTCTGGCCTGGAAAAGCAAAATGTTTAGGGAACACTAAAATGAATCATATTGACATTTTCAGAAAACAGTGTCTGTTTTTAGCTGAGTTGGAACCATTTGCTAAATTAATGCTTAGTTTCAGCATAGTCCAAAACTGCATGTTTTGCAATTAATCCATCCAAACTCCTGCCCAGACATTCTTTCAATTTTAAGGGAGAAACGTTTTCCCTTAACTCTACCTAGCTCTATTGATTGCTTGCGTCATTCACATACTCTTACTCACCAATGATCCAAATCGAGGGGTTTGGGCTCTGTAATTCTAGGCAATGTGCATGTGAAAGATGACATCTTCCCCAAAAGAGCTTATGATTTTATCTGGGAGCTGAGGAACAAGAAGGATAGAACAGAGAGATAAGGGAGAAGGTGGCAACAAAATGTAATAAATATTAGTGTAATAAGCAGTGATTAAAGCACAGGTTTTGTCACATGTCAGAATGTATCCCAGCAGAGGTGACTTTTAAAGGCCTCAGCACACTTACTCTGTACATGTCCCACAGCTCTGCTCAAAGACAGGGCTACGACTCTACAATGTCCACATTCCCTGGCTATGTCTAAGCCAGATTTGTCGTCTCCAGCTGCGGGGATGGAGAGCGGAGAGAGCCCTCTGCAGTGTGGCGGGTCCTGCCCGCTGGGTGTGCGGCACAGCCGTGGCTGCCAGCAGGCACGGGGGCTGCGCAGGGTGCTCCCCGGCAGGGCACGGGGCTGCCAAGGGGACGGGGAGGAGACGGAGGAGGGAGCTCAATGTGTTTCTCCCTGCTCCTGAGACCACTATTAAAAGTGTGGTACCTCATCGATCACAGGCTTCAACATAATGGAAAATAAGCCTTTATGCACCTTTTATGGTCTGTATTAGCTCCAAAACACCACATAGGTGTAGGATGTGATCATAAACTCACGATACAAATGCACGTTCCTAGTTGTCAGACCTGTTTTTGTTTTTTTGCATATCTGTGCAAAACTGTATTTCCTAACATAAAAGTTTGTTTTTAAATTACATCCATAGGAAACAGGCTTATTTCCAGCTTCATGAAGGGTGGGGAACGGTATAGGAAAAAAAAAAATACTTGAGTGAAATGCTATGATTCTAGTGTGCTCACTGCTGAACTATTATTTTGTGGTTTTGGCCACTGCAGTATAAGAGTTTTGTAAATCTTCAAAACAGGGATAAGGAAACCAATTCTATTACTACTAAGAAATGAACTATGATATGAATGCAGGATAAAAAAACCCGTAAATCTATAGTAGCCTAGAGTTAGGGAGAGTGAGGGGGAAGTTTAAAATCTAAATGATACAGAGTATGTCAAGCCAAGTTATTATTTTCAGCCATGCACAGATAATAGGGCAAAGGAAGTAAAAATGGAAATTAAAAAGAAAAAAAAAAAAAGCATTTGGAGAAGATGTGAGGAAACACTTTTCTATTCAAAAGAACATAAATGTGTGAAGTGGCCTACCAGACAACACTGTTGAACTTAAACACTAGGGCTATTCAAGACACTGTAAGGTAGTGTCTCAGAGGGATCATGGTATTGAAAACGTAATGAGGCGTAACTTATCCCCAGAGATCTCTGATCTTATATTATATATGAAAGCTATTCTTGCAAAACAGTAGCTGAGCATGTACGCAGTCTTGCAGGAGCATGCAAAGGCAAATCCACACTCCCTGTTTGGTTTGTTGGGGTTTTTTTAACACTGCTTATTTGTATCCTAAGTCTGCCAGCTTTGCAGGGAAACTGTATGCATATTTTGTCTCTGGTGCAGCTTCATGTACAGTTTTGGCAGGAGGTCTAACAGGTTAAAAAGAACAGATTAAATCTTAAAAGGGAAGGTTCAGGCAATGCACATCTACATCTTTCTGATCATGCTGCTGCTAGGGTTGGAGACAGGATTTTGTGCAAAGAAAAATTCTAATCTGTTTAAATGTAAAGAAGAGTCAGAGATACGATGGTAAAACACTGTTCTTGTTAATGTGGCCTCCTGTGATTTCGATGCTGATTCTCCTTATGCTCCAACATTGTGAAAAGGTGTAGCCTGCTTAGCTTTCACTCTTTTTTTCTTTGTTTTGTTTTGTTTTGCTGGAGTTTGGTTTTTCCCCCCCTTAGATCTGGAGGTTGAGGAGTCAGCTCAGCTAGTATAAGAGGGGACAACTTTCTGTACGTTGAGGAAGGTTAAGTTGGAGGCAGGGAGTCAGATGGGTTAGAGAAAGGGGAGGGGCAGGGAGAGATGGTAAGAAGGGGTCTGGGAGCAAAACATAATTTTATCCAGATCGTGGAAAAGCAGAGGAATCTGCATCCCGACACTCCTCTGCTCTGCTGTTAAAAAATGGGGCAGGGAGAGTCATGTTGTTCTGTCTATTAGCTGAGCTACATATAGGATAGCAGCCCACTTCTGCTGCCTGTATTAAATCAAAACAAGGAAGTCTGTGCTCTGGTGTGTTTCATTTATCCATGGATCACAGCACTGTTCCCAAAAATGAAAGGTAAGATGCAGATAGCCTGCTGGTCCCGATAGTACCCAAACCCCAGGTAGCAATGCAAGCTGCCTTTTCTCCAGCAATTTCTACAAGTCTATGACTCAGTGGGTTCCTCATAAGCATACTTTATGGATGGTAGAAGAAAGGCACCACTTTCCTATCTATGTTTAGTTGTAGCCCAGATTTAGGAGGGTCATTAATCTCCACTTCTCCACAAGGGAGGCCAAACAGTGCTAAGTCCTTCTGAAGTCCTGGCTGGCACAGGTGGATGTGTTTGGTCCTGTACCTGGGGAGCCGCGGTCTGGACCTTTCTCTCCTTGATAGGCTTTCAACCCACAATTTCTCATTTCCAGCACAGTGTCTTAACCACCACACTGCAGACCATCTTTGGGAGAAGCACTTTCTGTCTTCTCTAGTGTAAGAGTGATTCAGACTCAGACCAATGGCCCGTTAAGTCAGTTTTCTTATTTCCAACATTACTCTGTAGTGACTGCTCAGGGACAACCATAGGAACTCAGCACCTGTATGAAGTAGTCCATTCTCTGCTATATCACCTGGCTACACAGCAAATGTGCTAGGGGTTTTCTGAACTGGATTTTGCTTTCAGACCACTGGATTTGTTAATTTTTGAAATCTATTTTAAAACATGTATTTATATTAATTGCTCCTCAACCTCACCTTGTGGCAAAGAGGCCAAAGTTTATTTGCATGCCATGTACAAAAAAGCAACTCTTTTTGCTTAAATTTGTTGCTTAATCACTTCACTGGTACCTCTGTAATTTGTATGTAACCCTGTTCACACACTCAATAACTGTTTCATTTCTTACCCATGTCTAAGTCAGCTCAGTCTGTTCTCGTGGAAGAGACAGGCCATACTTCTAATTGTCTTTTTTTGCCTTTTTCTGTATCTTTTTAAGTCCTGCTATAATCTTTTTGAATTGGGGTGGCTGAAACTGTGCACAGCATTCGAGATGCAAGCACAGCGTGTATTTACATAGTAACATAAAACTGATTTCTCTTTTGTTCTCTTTTCCTTTCCTAATAATTCCTACAATTCTATTGCCTTTTTGGCTGCCGCTGAGCAGTGAGTTGATGTTTTCAGAGAACTATCCACAGTAACTCTAAGATCTCTTTCCTGAGTGGTAATAGCTTATTTACAGCCCATCATTGTGTATGTATAGTTAGGGTTGTTTTTTTCCCGATGTGCACTTATCAACGTTGAATTTCATCTTCCATTTTATTGCCTATTCACTCAGTGCCATGAGCTCCTTCTGCAAGTCCTCACAGTCAGCTTTAGATTTAAGTATCCTGCATAATTTTGCATCATCCACAGCCTTTTTTACCTCTCTATTTACCTCCTTTTCCAGATCATTTTTGAATATGCTGAATAACACAGGTTCTCTAGTAATCTTTCTCCATTGTGAAGACTAACCGTTTGTTCCTACCTTTTGTTTCCTATCTTATGCTGGGTATTAATTCATAAGAGGACCTTCCCTCTTACCCAGACAGCTCAGTTTCTGTAAGAGGCTTTTGTGAAGGATCATGTTAATGGCTTTTGGAAATCTAAGAGTGCTGCACAGATTGGACCCCTGTTTTCCATATTCTTTTAGGCATCCACAAAGAACTCTTTCTGAAACACAGCTTCTCTACACAGAAATTATGTTGACATTTCCCAAGCATGTCATATTTACTGCTGTCATGATTTTTGTTTTTCTTTTTAATTTTTCCAAAACTCCAGGATATATGTTACTGGTCAGTTGTTCACCTGATCACTCTGAAACCCCTATCAAGGACTGCTAGTAGATTTGCCACGTCCCACTTCTCTGCTATGGAAACAATTAAGGGATAGGATACAACTCTTATTAATTGAGCAATCTCACACTAAAGACCCTAGCAAACTGTTAATATTCAGTTTACTCATTTTTTCTGAAACATCTGTCATTGTCCAGTCAGTCTGAGACAGTTCTTCAGGCTTATTTCCATTACACATTATCTGACTTTGTGCTTTCTGAATGGTATTTTATGCACATTGATCACCCACTGGTGATCACTAGCAAACTTCCTGCTTCTGATGTGTTTTAAGATTAGCCTTTAACAAGTAGTTCGTCAAAATCTTTTCTGCCTGTCTTATTACAATTCTATATTCAGCTTCCCAAGGCTTATATAAGTTTCTATTTTTCTTAAGTAGATACAAATTCCATTTTTCTGAAGGATTTTCACTTCCAATAAATTCCTTTACCCTTTAACCATGCTGAGTTTTTTTCCTGATCCCTTTGGAGGTGGATTTTTGTTTGTTTGTTTGTTTGTTTATCTTGAGCTTCTAGTGTATTGTTTTAAAATACTCTCTAGTGCCACTTGCAAACAATTTATGATGTTACATACTCCTGATGTTTTTTGCAACTAACTCCCCTTTTTTGTAGTTCCCCTTTAAAAATAAATATGACTGTTAGAGACCTTTTTCTTTTTTTTTCTGTTCTTCATTTGATTGATTTTTATTACTGACTGATTTTTCTATAGTCTGATTTTGAAACAGGACCTGAAAACACATGGGAATGCTTACTGTCATCTGGGTTTCTGGCTCTAGAAAGCTGTTTATGCTTACTGCAAATGTAGTCTTCCAATAACATGGGGTTTTTTGGTTGTTTTGTGGTTTGTTTTTGTTTGTTTGTTTGGGTTTTTTTAAAATCTCCTCAGTGTCTTTTGGAATCTATTGGTCATTGCTATCAAAGCAACAGTTTGTAGTCAGTAGTACAGCTCTGGCAATCTCCTTACCTGAGCAGGGTAAATCAGTCCTGTGGATTCTGGGGTATGGTTTGATCTTGTTATCTTATTTTGCTTTTTGACTGTACCCTTCTCCCCTCTGCTACCTGTGCATTTCTCATTCCTGTCCTGCAAGCCATGAGCTGTCTTTACCATCAGCACACACAACCCACTGATTGTCTGATACCCATACAAACAACCTTCAGTGTGACCACTTGGGTATCTACCACTGTCTTGTGACTTTAGGCAGTTTTTAGTTTTACTTACAGGCTTTTCTTCTTTCTCTCCTTTGCTATTTATCTATTCATTTATTGTACTTTTGTCATTAACATGCAGTCAGTTTCTTTAGTTGACCTCTCCTGAGTATTGAACTCCCAGTGTGTCCAAACTTTCGTGACCTTGATGACTGTCATACTCCTTGAGCAGTCAAGAATGCAAGAATCATGAGGCTAGAAGGACATCAACTAAAGGAAAGACTTGGAGCTCTGTTCAGGGTTTCTAGGATGCTCATTTCACATTACACCACTCCCAGGAAAACTAAACCCCAAACCCCTTCTTCTGTGGTTCCTAACTCTCTTCCCAGATGATATAAGAAGTCTGGATCATCTGGGTTACCCTGGTGAGATTGGGCAACAAAGGTTTTAAGTATTTACTTCTATTTATTTAAGTATTTACTTCTCCCAAGTAACTAGTGATAGGAGAGGAAATGGCCTCGGGTTGCGCCAGGGGAGGTTTAGATTGGACGTGAGGAAAAGTTTCTTTACTGACAGAGTGGTTAAACATTGGACCAGGCTGCCCAGGGAAGTGGTTGAGTCACCATCCCTGGAGGTATTTAAAAGACGTGTAGATGAGGTGCTTAGGGACATGGTTTATTGGGCATGGTGGTGTCGGGTTGACGGTTGGACTCGATGATCTTGGAGGTCTCTTCCAACCTTAATGATTCTATGATTCTACGACTGTATTGCCTACTCTCTGTGATTTTCCTCTTGCTTTAAAAATTATACAGACAATCACACTGTCAGAAACATTTCCCTGAGATGTGTTTTAAGTTTCCCTTTTTTAACTTTGACCCACTATTTCTTGGAAAATTCTCTGGTAGCATAGGAAGTAATTTCTTTCATGCCTAAGGGGAATGCAAACATCTTTCAAACATTTGCAGATGGTTTCATGCCCCCCTAGTCATCCCTCTGCATGCTACATATTATATCCTTTTAATCCTTCTGCACAGGTTGTACTATAAAGCTGAAAGCTCACAAGAGCACTAGAAAATCTCTCTCTCTCTCTCTCTCTCTTCCTTTTCCTTTCTTTTTTTTCTGCACAACTTTGGCTGGCTTCATTGAAAGTGGTATATATGCATCCACAGGCAGAATTTGTCCCTGTGAATATGAAGAAAGCTCTGGGCCAAATGATGTTTTTAGTCACACCAGTGGGACCCTGTTGACTTCAGTTTTACCTTCAGGAGGTAGCCTTTTGTGTGTGCTGGATGAAAAGACACAGCTTGGACAGTTCTTAGAAATGTTCTGCTCTGTTCAGGGCAAAGTGCCACAAAAGCCAAATCCCAAACAATCCCCTAAATTGTCCATCTGGAACAGGTGTTTACAGTCATATAAACAAAATAAAATTGCTTTTTGCAGACATAGAGTCAGCCCTCTACTAAAATGTCTGGCACCTACTTGAAAACCAAGCAAACAAGCAAATAAAAACCTGACAAACAACCAGA
>NW_008824359.1:1844494-1853981 GCF_000699105.1 Pygoscelis adeliae | reverse complement strand
ATGAACTAAAAAGGACTTCAAGGATGCAAAGAGGGAAAAAAATCCTGATCTCCTAATGAGAAAATTCCTGTTAATAACAATGTCATGTCTAACTTTCCCACGTTTTCACCTCGTGGCAAGATTTACAATTGGTAAGCTGAATGTGAATTCATCCCACACACAAAATCTTGGACTTTTAAGCCACAGAAGTGGGATATCCCCATTTTGGGCAGTTAAAAATTTGTTGTGGGGGCAAAGGAGGTTAGAATAAAAAGAGTGACATCAGAAGAAATCCTCTTTGTCCACTTTTATCTGACCTAACATCCTATATTCTTGGAAAGACACAGCTCTTATTGCCTTCAGTGGATCAAGCTGCCAGTCTCTTTTTTTTCTGAGCTCTTTAAGCTAAATTAGACTATTTTATTTACCATTCCTCTTGCCAATTGTTAAAAGGCTACTTGCTACTTGATGGCATAAAACACAAAACCCTAACAAGAGAAGAAACAGTATTATATTCCACATACAGAAGGTTATAACACCCTGTAACAAAGGAATTTGGACGCCCAGAGGTCTGAATTTTTATAATTTATCCATGGTTACAGAATCAGTCAGGGATTAAGTCTAGGTTTCCAAGGGATTCCTGAAGGGAAAACTGGAAGTGGGTAAGGAAAATGAAAGGGGTGAGAGACAAATAATGGTGTTAAAGGATGAAGACAAAGAGAAGACAGTTTCCTGAAGGAGTGTGGGCACAGTCACAACCTACAGATAATGAAAGACTAGAGCTGGTAGACTCAGGATTCAGTACGTCTTAATGCCTTATTTATGGTTTTGGGAATACAGTTCTCATGATTTCTGTTTTACAAGTTTACATCTGCAGACATAAAAGGATTTAAGTAGGTTTTTTTTTTTTTTAAGCTTCAAAGAAGGATTCACCAAATTGCAAAGACTGAGGACCGGTAGTCTAGGAACATGTCTACAGATATCACTGCTTTTACAGGCTCACTTCAGCTAGCTTTAAACTAGTTAATCCTGGTTGGGGTAATGCAGTTGTGATAACAGTTGACTGTAGGCAGGATCATACTGAGGTATTTACCCAGATGTCAGTCAGGCTTTGCAGCCTGAGTTGAGCTCAGTGCTGCCTGACTGCATTGGTAGTAGTACTTAGCTTAGCTAGTTTAGAGCTATTATGGTTTGATCTATCTATACGAGATTGTAGTGTAGACGTAACTACAGTAACCAAACTCTTCAAATGTGTTTAACCACTAGGATACATTACTGCATCTCTCCCTTTTAGCTTTTACATGTTCTTCTGTAATGTTGCACTTCTAAAGTAGGTCTACTTTGGCAATCTTTAAGGCAACGTCCAGATGAATTGAAAATATTTACTCCCACCAATTCATACCATAGTTTATACGGGGGCTCCTCTTCCTTTTTATACTACCTTGACAACTGTACGAATGACATCAGTCTTTTCATTGTGGTCTACTACTCCCATAACATGCTAAAGTGTTGTGCAGATTTTTCATTATTTTCCCTGTTATTGGCATTAAATTGTACAGTAAAATTACTTCAACATGGTCCTTTAGCAATATTTCCAATATCTTTCTCTCAGCTGAAATGATACTTAGAGGGCTTGTCCCCTGAATCTTCTCTTGGTTCTTTCTTGAATCTGGCAATAACTTTAGTACCCCTTAAGTTCTTGGGTGCGACTACACTCCTTAGTGGCCTGCCAAAAAACTTTGCTGAAGGCTTTCCTATTTCCTTTGTTACTTCCTTCAGGATTCTGGGATACAATTCATCTGAGCCTGGTGCTTTGTCAAATGTAACAGTCCTAATTGCCTTATTATCTTCTCCAGTGCAATAGCAAAGTCTTTTACTTTCCCCTCCAGGAGAATGTCTCTCAGTCCCGGAGATGCTACCTTCTTTTTTTTTTCTTTTCCTTCCTCCCCCAGTGAATAATGAGGTGAGGAATTCATTTAGGCCTGCAGCAGAATCAATCTCATCTGTCACTAACTTTCCACTTATGTTCTTCAATGCCTCTATTGTCTCACTGCCTCTTGTTAAATTCTGAATATATATTTAGAATCACATAATCATAGATATAAGGAATGGAAAATAGCTATTAGGTCATCCAGTTCATTGCCCTGCAACTGGAGGATTGTTCTATGCAGTATATTTCTTCCTTTTTTGTTCAATCAGTTTTTTAACATCCCAAATGTTGCCTTTGGAGTCACTTTAATGTCTCTCACAAGCAGAAAGTTTTCCCTGATGGTTAACTCAGTTTCCTCTTTCTTAATGTTAAGAATCTGGTCTAAATTAAGTGGTCTTATATAATTTCCATTTTTTTTCTCTGTTCATCTTTTGTGTCATGTTTTTCATGCTTTTCAAATAGATATAGATGACCCTTCTCTTTCAGGGAGACATTTTGACCTTATCTTCACACTAACTTTCTGGATCCTGAATTTCTCATAGACTCATAATTGTAGAAAAAATGATAATGATTTAAAAGCTCTCAGAATAAGTGGAAGTTGTCTCTTGAGTGATATGCCATTTCCAGCCTGTGTCAAGGCACCATGAGTGCATTTGGAATACCCTGCACTGTTGATGTTCTCTGCTTCCTACGGTCAGCATGAACCTCAGTGAACACGGTCTGTTACAGCAGCATTGAGCCAAGCAAAGTGCTTTACATCCCATTCCACTCCTTCTTCCAAAGCCCTGAACTCTAAGGTTACATGCATGCCAGTTAGCACAGATTTTGTATTTATCTGTTCCAGTATCATGGCTCCTGGTGTTCAGGCAATGGGCAGATACTCAGTGCAGTATAATACAGAGTTCACCCATGACCCAGAAGGAAATTGCTTTCTTTCTGCAAAAGGGCTGAACACAAACTGTCTATCCCAGACAATCACAGCTGGACTTGTGCATGTATTATGGCACCTTCTTTAAGAATGGTGTGACTGGCTCAGACTTCCCAGTATCTAAGACTGTCAGACACAGGCTTCTTGCATAAAGACCACCAAGTGTAATATGTGACATAAACAACCATAGTTTACTACCTACATACCAGTTCTTCATTGACTCCACAGCGAACCACTGCTGAATAATGGACTGTCTGAACCACTCTCTTGAACTTGTATGCTGCAACTGGTCCAGAAAGCTATTGTAGGAATTGGACTGTACCCCCAAATCTTTGTCTAGCTCAAACTCAAGTATTAAAAAGTGAACACAATATTCTAGATTCCCAGTTATTAGAGCCATATGGGCAGCTTACTATAGGCCATGATCTTTTTAGTAGATATAGATTATTTATCTTTACTTTCTTTGCTATTTCATATCATTTGTTACTCTACTGAACCTTATTCCTTTTTACATTTCATAACTTTTTCAGGCTTTTCCCCATTTATCTTTTGTTCTTTGATATTTTCAGGTGTTCAGCATGGTTCAGCAAGGTTTTAATTTTCCTCATCAAACTGTGAACCTCTTCCTTTTTCTTTCTAGACAGCTTAATATAGTTTGACATTTCCTCACATTTTCAACAGTCTGTAGCTGCTTCTACATGTAGCCACTGTGATTGGAAATGACTGCATATGATTATTGTTAGACATAATATTGTGATTGTACTGCTGCTGGGCATTGCTTTGAAAGAATGGGAACCCAGAAGAAAACATATTCTGCTCACAAATATTTTATTCCTAAAACCAAGGCAAAATCATGAGCCAAGTAAACTTACCATGAAAATGTAGTCCTGTACAACAGTGAAAAAATACTGAGCTGTTAAAAAACAGGCAGACAGCATTATAAATATCTTTAAAAGCATTACTGAGTCAACCTAGTATACTTTTAAAGTAGGAAGCTATGAAAAGCACATATTCTGCATCTTACCTTGTATCTTTTCCACTATTCCCATCCCAACACTTATTCTCTTCAGGACATGTCCCAGCCCACACTCTGCGTAAGGAAATGCATTATACGCATCCTCATAGTATTTGCATTGCCTCTTATATGAAAACAGAGTGTTACCTGCATCATGCATTCTGATTTGCACCACTATTCCTTCTTCATGTGACAGGAAGGAAATTTGGTAAGGTATTACCCAGCACCAAACACGCTTGTAATTTCCAAAATTATTTGCATATTTCCTATAGTCACACCTAGTAGAAAAGATTTTTTTCTGAAAACACTGTAGGAAAATATTGCCTTGGTTTCTGTCCTGTGGCTGATGCAAGTACCATAGAGCTATTGTACTTTTAGCTCAGAAGAGACCTCTGTAATAATTTGCTTTGAACTTCTGCATAGCATTAGGCCAGGATGAGGAAAACAGGTACAGGCCCTAATTTTTTGGCTCTGTCCGAAACCAGGACAAATATAAAGATGGGAGTGGTCTAGTGAATTTGGCCTTAAAGAAACTCAGGAAAGCAGTTCCTATTGGCAGCAAATTAGAAGCTGCAGGACAGTGCATTGAGCTAATGATGACTCTCAAGGGCCTCTGAGTAGTAAAAAAACCATCAAGGTGTATTGGTGAGAGGACTTGCCTGATAAAAAGCAAAAGGATACAACTACCTGGATGATGGGGTTCCTTGGAGCATGGAGAAGATGAAGGGGTGACTTTGGCAGAGAAATGAACATGTGTAGATAAAATGGCATGAACACAGTTTATGAAAAAGCCTTGCAATGCCTGCTATGCTGAACCCAGTAACATCGTGTTGCACGGACTTTGTATTAAAAAATCATACGTAGGGTTTTTTTTAAAAAAAGAGTCAGTTAACCCTTATTTATGAGTCTTACTATCAGTTTTATCTATCTTCAAGGATCATTAACTAGTTGGAATTTGTTTTGACTCAATTTGCTATCTCTGCTAACTCTGAATACTGGTGTGCTATAATCAAATGATATGTTTTCCTTCTTTAAAAAAAAACAAAATGTTTTGACCTCCCGCTTAGATAGCTATAGGGCATGTTTTTGGACTTCAAATTGTTTTCTAAATTTTTTTTTGTCTGGATCTTCCATTTCTTCTTCCAAAGTTTAAATAAAAAGTGAATACCAACACTTGGGGGCCTGCAGCTGTTTGTACAGGTATTAGGACAAAAGGATGATGGTGGTTACATGGAAAGTTCATCTCGGCCAGAAGGTTAGTCTAGGTCTTTGGAAGTCAATAGCAGTGGCTGCCTAGTGTATATTAAAAGATCAGGATTCGAGTGCACTGGTGATTTCCAGGAAGCTCTCCCAGCCCACAGCAATTTGTAACTCAGCAGCTTCCTGAGAGATAGAGACGGTGGGACCTAGAGATCTTGAATAGCCTTAGATGAATTGTCCACTTATTTTATGAATGTGTGTAAACTGTCATCAGCCACAACTTTTCATGACAAAAAGTTTTACAACTTAACTATATACTTAAGGAAGAAATGTTTTGAACCTGAAGCCTCTGAGTCTCAGTTAACATTCCCTAGCTCATGCCAAAAACACATAGTAAAATAATTTCTTGCTCACCTTTTCCATGTTATTAATGTATTTTTACATCTCTGCAATATGTCTCCACAACCATATGCTAATGTTTCTGCATGAAAATAATTTCTTATGAAATCAGGGGTCTTTCAGGCAGGGATGGGTTTAGTATAACTAGAACTGGGCTGTCAGACTCCCTAACTGCATGAAAGCTGAGCTGACCTGAGCTGGGGTAGGCTTTTACACTACCTGGGCAGTGGTGTCTGAGTGGAGATGGTGCTGTGAAGTCAGGGATTGCAGTTACTTTCTGCCAATCCAGTAGCACAAAAAGGCTGAGTTAACCTACTTCTGACCAGAATCAGAGACAATCTGCAAAACCTGAAAAAGTCAGGTCTCTCCTAGGATCTGTGAGTTTAATTTAAACTTGTAGGATTTATAAGGGAATTGATAAGAACACACAGGTATGGATGTTTGGTGCTGAGATCAGGAGGAAAAGGTATTATCCATGAAAGCCATCAGCAGGGATTTGAGGACAGAGAGAGGGTGCCTGGTGTATGAGGAGCGCAAGAGTAAAAGGTGGCATACAGTTTGTCAGGAGGTCAAGCAAGAAGAGTTAGCAAAAGGGGTTTCCCAGCTATAAAAAGCCTTTTGTTTAACAGAGGCCCCTGATTTATCATGATTTCAGAAGAATCTACCTGAGAAGAAAAGGCACTTCATGAAGAAAAGTGAGGAGACAAACCCAAGCGACTCTTTTAGAAATTTAATATCCATTTTATTTGGTGGTTTCCGTTAAGAATGGAGATAAGCACACACAGCTGCAGATCAAAAAAGTCTTGAAGCTAGACATGCTTACTCTGTACTGTGCCAGACTGTTTACCAAAGAAGCTGCCAGTGCTGTGAGTAGATATATCCACTTTGCACATACTAGTCAATTTAGGATCAAACCCGTTTCACATCCTCTGCAACTCAATGCACCTGCACAACATTTGGTTTTATCAAAACAGTTTGCCCATTTAAGCTAAAGAAGGTGGGGAAACTCTGAGTCCTTGTGTTCAGACCCATTGCTTTTTATTATGGATATGCTGTCAATTAGTCTTGCCCTCATCAGCATAAAAATTAACTGTGTAGTGCTAAAATTATGGACTTGAAAAAATAATTAGCATTTACCTGCTATTTTAGTGTAAGTGAAGCCAAATACAAAAAATCATTATCACAAACCTTTCAGTACAACTTGGCAAAGATTTAACAACATTTGTTTTCAAAAAGCACTTCCTTTATCACCCCCCCCAACCCCAAACCAAAAAACAAATGGAAGAAAGGTAATCCAAATATAGCTATTTAGCTGAAGATTCCAGCCAGAGGAGCCAAAGCAATTAAAATTTAATCTCAGAGCACACCTATGCCAAGTTCAAATCCTTTCCTTCCCTCTACATTTGGCAATTTCTGTTCTAAATTTCTTTAAAATAAGTGTTCTCTCACCACAAAGTCTTGCCACAATGGCAGCTGTTTAACAAATAAACTAAAAAATAAAAATGTTGTCATTGTGAAATAAGATATATTTAATTAAATAAAATAGAGAAGGGAAGTGCTATTACAAGAACATAAAACTGTAAGGCACAAGATAAAACTAAATTACTACAGGGCTGCTCAATTCAATCTAATCCTTGAAGATAAAGATAGAGCCAGAAAATTGCATGTATTGTGAAATCAACATAAGCCCTAAGCAAATATTAACTAGGGATATATAAACTGATTTATTATAAATACAAGTGTGAATACTAGGATTAGTTAAGGAAATGCAAACCGAGACACAATAAAGTGTAAAATACTCCAGTATTTCTCTAAAATACTGGGAAGTGTACACAAAAAAGTATGCAGTGCCCTGGACATACTTTCAGGTTGCCTGATTTGACACATTATGGACAGGGAAATATGGAATAGTGGGAAAAATGGTGCATTTTTTCTGATAATTTTTGATAGAACTTAATTCATAGTTTTTCCTTATGTATTAAATAATGGGGTTTATTTTATAAAATATTCTGCTTTGGTTTTTTAATTGTTTGCTATTTATTATTCTTTGACTTACTAAATTATTAGGAGTGCATAATACACATTGAAGACAGTGTGTGAGATGCTTCCCAGTATCAAAGGACTCAGATTTTTATATGATATGAACAGAAGACCATCTAAAGCAGTTTTACTTCTTCTACACCTTCCCTAAGAAGTCTGCAGAATATGTAAGAACAGGAGAGAGATAAGGGTCATTTGTGTCCATGATAATAATGGTTGCATACTGCACACTTTATATGTGCTTACTTTACTCAGCTTAGTTTTTACCTTTGGGGAGGTAAAGCTGATGTGAAATCTTTAAGTCCTGACCCATGTCAGTCACCAAATGCTGTCAGTGGACATTGCATGCATCATACTGACCCACAAAGCAGATTGATGCCTTTTAGACTGACCTTACTGTATCTACAGTAAGTGAGAATTTTATGTAGTTTTCAGTAGATCTTTCCTGCCCTTATTTGTTTATTTTTACGATGCTCTCTTTCTTTTTGTGGAAGGATAAAAATGATAAGTTGGGAGCTTTAGTACTGTATCTTGGTATCTTATTTTATATTACAGAGGAATAGCTTGAACTATTTTGAAAGACCACTGCTTTGTTAGTGAAGTCAAGCATCCAGAAGTAATTGCCACAGGCCACGCACTGGGCAATGACCAGAGATAATACAGGTACGATTTGGGCACCATCCGTTCTCTGCCTTGAGCAAGGCAAAGGTTGCATGATAGAAGGTCTGTACGTGTACGCGTGCTGTCGTGGTTTAACCTCAGTCGGCAACTAAGCACCACGCAGCCGCTCGCTCACTCCCCCCCACCCGGTGGGATGGGGGAGAGAATTGGAAAAGCACAAGTGAGAAAAACTCGTGGGTTGAGATAAAAACAGTTTAATAATTGAAATAAAATGATAATGATAATAATATGATAATAATAATAATAATAATACACAAAGCAAGTGATGCACAGTACAATTGCTCACCACCCGCCGACCAATGCCCAGCCAGTCCCCGAGCAGCGGCCACCCCCCGGCCAGCTTTCCCCAGTTTATGTACTGAGCATGACGTCACATGGTATGGAATGTCCCTTTGGCCAGTTTGGCTGTGCCCCCTCCCAGCTTCTTGTGCACCTCCAGCCTTCTCAGTCAGTAGAGCATGGAAAACTAGAAAGTCCTTGGCCAGTGTAAGCACTACCTAGCAACAACTAAAACATCGGTGCCTTATCAATTTTGTTCCCATCCTAAATCCAAAACACAGCACTGTACCAGCTACTAGGAAGGAAATTAACTCTATCCCTGCTAAAACCAGGACACGTGCGCAGGTGGGAATGAAGCAAGCAGGCATCATGCTGGGACACATCTGTTTTACAGCAGGGCTGGACTCTGTAGGTCTACCCTACAGACTTTCTCTGCTTCCTGAGTGGAACCAATAACAAAAACAGCCTTTCACCATTTGTCCTCTCAAGCACCTTCCCCCCTGTCGAATTCCACTGTCCTCGACCCTCAGTTGTGTACAGTACTGATCTGTTAGCTTACATACAGGCTCTGAACTGCACCGGAGCATTTCTTTTTTTGCCCTTTGACAGCGAAAGTTGGCAGTGGGCAGTGGGATACTCTGTGCTCATGTGCATGTCTGAGAGCTGATCTAAGCCACTTTGGAGTCCTCAGCTTGCTTTGGTTAAGGGTATCAAAAACCTCATGCAGCCTAGATGGGGAGAGAACAGAGATTTTCCAGAGTCCCAGATTTTAGCAGGAGGAGATATTATGGGGCAGTTGGATCTCTGTGGATGTGAAGGAAAATTGTGACCTGCTACCCTGAGGGGCCTGAACATGAACAGTGTGGACATGAGCTACTTGTACCACCAGACTGGTGAAATATAGGACACTTCCAGATGATACAGATATACTCAGTAGTGACCAGTATGTCTATTTGGTAAAATTTCTGTAGCGTTACAGCACCAGATTTCACAGATATTTTCTGATAGCTGGCATTTCCCATTCCAATTGAATCTC
>NW_008824359.1:1842539-1844462 GCF_000699105.1 Pygoscelis adeliae | reverse complement strand
GCCTACATCTCAGTCTTAACTGAGCACATCAGCCCTGATTCCCTTTACCCAAGCAGTCCAAGTTACCATGTCCTTGCTCCTTGCCAGTTGGTCTTTCCATATCCCACAGCCTCCCGTATTAGTTTTGATCCTTGGGTCCCTGTTTTACTTAAAGACACTTCCAATCTGATGGGGCTAGGAGTATTTCTTGGTACTCCTGTGCATTCCAGTCCGTAGGGAAGAATATCCACTCTTGTTTTCCCACCTCTCCATCTACATTATGTGTTTCATAGGAAGGAAATATCAGACCAGAGGGAAACTAGCACATTCAAGCCAGGTTCCTGTTGTGGGCAACCAGGATTGTGACTACCAGGTGCATAGCAGCAAGTACATGCCCCAGGTTAGTGTGTCTCGCTGATTATTCCCAAACTTTCCTTGGAAAGGCTTTTTCCTCTTTCTGTTTGGCATTTATTCTTTTTCTCATTCCCCTTATGCAGCTTTCAACATTGTTTCCTAGGCAAGGACTCTTTTCTTAGGAATCTTAGTCTTCAACATCTCTGCTTCTCACACCAGCTCATAATCCAAAGGGCTCTAATTCCTCTAGCCAAGTTGTTCCCAAGCCCACTTTTCCTTCACCAAATTCTGGCTTGTCTCTTTTCCACACTGATGTTCAATGCTGGTCTCCTTGCATGATCACTCTTGCCTAGCAGTCATCTTCAGTCCTCCTTATTTCAGCTTCCCTGCATGGCTGGTTCATCCTGTCCCCAAATCCCAGTCATCTCTTTCTCTCTACCTTCCATCCTCTCCTTCCTGGTTTGAAAAACAGATCCCTGAGCACTCACAGAGCACTTACTTGGGTGCCAGTTGAAAGGGGACTAAGGCAGTCATGTTTTCTGTTCTCAGTTCCAGCTTTCAATCCTATTCAGCTTTATGCAGACATCAGAGGGAAAACCTTCATGATTTCCTGGAGACTTGAGCATGTTTAGCCATTTCATAACATCAGGATGTCTACAGTGTGGAAATTGGAAAAGGGCAAAAGCGGTCACCAAAGAGGGAATGTATAACAGCACCAGCCTGTTGCTGTTATAATTGCGGAAGTCCTTTGTGAGAATATGAAAACTGAGTTATTTATTTTAAAAAATTATCTTTTTATTTTTGACATCTAACTTGGGCAAATTTAGCCAGATTTTTCACAGAAATGACAAGAAGCACATCAGGTACGAGAGGCAGTCCTGCCGTTTTTCAATTTTTTTCTCCACCCTAAAGGATGATGAGCCTTCAAAAAAGGGTTGTCATGAGTGTTTGTATATGGAGAAAAAGTATATGTAGTTATCCTAGTCTCGTTCTCACTATTAATTTAAATTTAACTGGAAATTAATATGCACCTAGAATAGCATAGATGATGTCAACAAGACAGCTGATATTTATACAGTTATACCACACTGAAAACTGAGAATTTTAATGTGAAACTTACTGTGAAATTTTTAATGTGAAATACTTTTAATGCTGGTGTGGATTCTATGTATTCTTATTTTTCTGAATTTGTTTATGACTTAGGTGTATTCCACTTTCCACTCATAACACATTGTCATTCTTTGCTTAGCACGTCCTGAATATCATCCATGAGGTTATTCTGAAAGTTCTCACTGCAGCACAAAACCAGATGAAGCTCTTCAACCTTTCCTCTAGAGACTTGGATTCACCCTGGTTTAATCTACAAACTGTTTGCTGCTCCAGGGCAAAAAAAGAATAAAAAAAAGAAAAGAAAAAAAGGGACGGAATGCCAGATGGAAAATGAGAACACTAAATGAATGGATTCTGATCTCTTGTCTGACAACATTTTCATTTCTTTTGACTGCTGCTCCACGAGCCTGATATCCCTATGCAGTAAGCTGTTAATATTTTTTGGGTTCTTACGTTCACTTACACTGACACATCTTTCTT
>NW_008824359.1:1824055-1842524 GCF_000699105.1 Pygoscelis adeliae | reverse complement strand
TCTTTCCATCTGTCTGTTTGTAGATAACTTATGTTTTCAAGATTTCTTATAAGTCCCCTAAATCTTTTTCCCAGTCAGGTCACAGCATGATTTTTTCATTCAGCATTGCTCTGGAAGACACTTCTTTTCCATTATTATGCTTGTTATGATGAAGCTAAGGAAAAATAATCTACTAACAAAAGTTAGAACTAATAGGTCATTTTCAGTTCAATTTTTAAACAAAACAAAAACAACTGACGAACAATAAACACCTAGGAAACATCACAATCAGGGGACAAAATGAATGCTTCTATTGTTTCATTCATCTTGGAGGTTATTATTATATCTGCAGCTTTGATGTTACATGAAGATTACCTGGGCTGTTTTGTCCCAAGTACTGAGAGCAAAGTTGAAGGACTTCAGTGAGGCATTAAGTCTACCAACTTTGATGTTATGCTGAACATCCCTGCCTTAAGTTTGAGTTGTCAGAATTGGCTTAGAATAACTGGATACATATCAGAATACTCAGAATATAACCAGTGCAACATCAAAGCGTATACTTTGATGTTATTTTCAAGACCAAATAAAACAACAGTTAGAAATGTTGATTGACTAGTTACCATTGGATTTTGTGATAAATTGCAGAAGCCATCCCTTTGCTTCTGTCTCAGTTATTAAACTAGATTGGTACCACCATCATGCCTTTCAAAATACTACCAAGTAACAGGAATACTGCGAGGGCAGGATACAGGAAGGGACTTAGGCATTGTGATGCAGAATACGAAGATGTCTAAAATTTAGGTTTCCAGTTGTGGGAATGGAAATTATAATGCTCGGTTGAGTTCATGGTGTGAATGGAGAAGCGAGGCATCTAAATTTGCATTCACAGCAACCGGCGTAGAACGGGGTGGAATTTAAATTCTTAATTCTTTCCTCCATTTACAAGGGTATGAAACCTGGATCCAGAACCCGGAAAGTTTTTCAGTACCTTTGTGCTTGGAGGACATCGAGACTCTTGTGCCCAGTAGCACTTTTTTTCTTTTAAAATGGTGGTGGCAGTGGTGTTTCTGCTTCTCATCTTTTGCATAGTAGGCAGTGTTTGCATTCAGAAAGTGATAGACTTACACTATAGGCTCTCCTTGGGCTCATGGTGAATTCTGTAAGGTTGCATGTTGTTTCTGTTAAATTATTGTATGCTGTGGAGTATTCAATACCTTCTGATTTGGCTTCTGATTGCAATTAACTTTAGAATCCCAAAATATGACTGAGTAAAAAAGAAATCACTCCTTGCGTTTCTTTCTTTGAGCAACGTGTTATGCCAGAGCAAATGTTCCAACTTTCATACACACATTCTGCTTGATTGTAGCCTTCTGTGTGATTTTTTTTTTTAACTTTAGATATTTACCGTGAATTAATTCAGTCCATCTTGCACCAAGTAATGTAAATCTCAAAAAATCATTAGAAAATTCAAACTTGAACTGGCCAGAGCCTGGTAAATATTTTCTGAAATATAGTTTTGAAAAGAACAACAAAATCAAGTTCTCAAGCAAGCTAAGTTTTCCCATTTCAATCAAAAGCTGGAAAATGGTAGAACTAATGAAAAAGATTTGCAAAAATTTAATGTCTTGTTCTCATAAAATTAGTCATGTTTTGCATCAAAATTAAATTCACTCTTTGGAACCTTGCAACATAATCTTGTCATGTATGTACTTAAAAGAGGGTTGACTACAGCTGAGGAGGAGTTGCATTGCATGGTGGACTCACAATTTATGATAGTAAATGGAAGAAAATCATGAGGACCCTAAAATGACGTTTTAATATGTCTTATATAGCCATTTTCTTTTTCTAAGCACTATTCAAATACTGTCTAATAACCAGCATTTCTCTGAGACCAGGTATTTGGAATTATAAAGACTGGCATATAAGATTAAGTTTAGTATAATATACTATTTCTGGTAGTGGACTATATCAGCTTCTTGAGATAGGTGCAGAAGGAGTCTTCTGCTACAAAATTACAGAAATTTTCTCTCTATGATTTTTTAAATTTTATTTAGCCTGCTTAGTTAGAATTTAGCTTTTGCTCTAAATCATTAAGATTTTGTAAATCTTGCAAATATTTTAAAAACAGGGAATTCTTATAAATGCCTTCAACTGCTTCATTTTCAAAGCCCTACAAAGTGCAACGGAAGATCATTTCCCTCTGCTTGTCTGGACTTTTCCTGTGCTGTTGCATCCAAAACTAGTTGGCACAGATGTGATGTATTTGCTGCTTCAAAACCAATGTTATTGTCATTAGCTCTTTCTACAGATTTCTTTAGAAAAAAATAATAATCAGATAGTAAAAAGAATAGTTATGTCTACACATAATTTTGTGGCTCAGTGTTAATAACCTTGTTCTATCTTCTTGTAGTGTTGCTCACACTTCTGCATGCTGCTCTGTCTAGAATACAGCCTTTAAAATTAGAACTGTAGAGTAATTTAGGTTGGAAATGTCTCCAGGAAGTCATCTGACCCGATGTCCTGCTCAAAACAAGGCTCACTTCAAAGTTAGATCTGGTTTCTCAGGACTGCCTCTAGCCGAGGTTTGAACACCTCCAAGGATGGAGATCCCACAGACCCTTGGGCACTTATACCACTAACTGACCACTCTCTCTTTGGAAATAAAAACTAAAAAAATTCTCGTATTCACTCTTTAGCCTAACTCTCTCTCACACACACACACATGACAGCTCTTTGATGGAAATTAATGTGGCCTAAATTCTATCTCTGTCCTGTTCACAGTATTTCATATTGTCTGGCTGTAGACCTTCAGAGGCACACAGTCAATAGAAAACAGCAGGGGCCAGGCCTTGGTTGAAATGTAGGCCACCTGAATCTAGGCTTTTGACTCTGTCATACACAGCTGCAACTTTCTACCTTTCCTCCAAATACCAAGCACTTTGTCTCCTGTCATATTAATCAGCCAGAGCCAGATTTTTCTATTCTAGCTGGGTTTGTGTGCCTTCCTCCTCACCGGGTGCCTTCCAGTAGTACATTAATCAATACGACTCAGAGCTGTCTCTGGTGTTTTTGTTGTTTTAGTCAGCTTCTCCTCAGAGGCTACTGCCTGGCCACCTTACAAGAAGCACTGCTTTTCTCAGCCTTTTCCAGTTGTAGGAGGGAGGAGGGAGCATTGGGAGTGAGGATGAAGTTGGTTAGGGGGAGATGAGACTTTTTTTATTTAAGACACCTCTTCCTTTTGATCTTGTGCTGTTATTTTCAATGTGAATTTCTGTTTTGCATTATCTGCTAGAATGTCAGAACATTGTGATGGAAGCCAGATATTGAGACAGTTAGATACACGTATGCAGAAGTAAAGACATTTAATTGAGACCAGTAGAAAACTAATATTGTGGTAATATTTAAAAATGGTAAATGGGACAACCCAAGTAATTATAAGCCTGTCAGGCTGACATTGAGCCTTGGTGAAACAAGGGAATATCTGATATAGGGCTCAGTTAGTAAAGAGCTGAAGGATGGAATTAATGCCAATCAACATGAGTTTATGGAAAAGAGATCCTGTCAAACTAACCTGATATCTTTCTTTCAGATTACAATCTAGTTTTTAAAGTAATACTATTGATGTACCATACTCTGCAAGTTATTTGACTTGGTAGTGCATAACACTTTCATTAAGGAACTAAAAAAAAAATAAAATGTACATGGCACACATTAAATGGATTGTAGCCTTTTCTTACTGATGGATGAGAAGATCTAATTGTAAATGCACCATCATCCTAAAGTAGACATTTTCAGAATATTTGTTTCTTGGCCACATGCAATTTAACACTTTTTCAGCATCTAGGAAGAAGTACAAGATTATCACTGATGAAGTTTACAGATGATCAAAGTAGAATTTACCAGTGAGGAGCATAGCTCACTTTTCCAGTAAGACTGTGAATGCTTGATGAGCTGAACACAAATCACATCTAAGACCAACTGTGAAGTCCTACAGCTAAGAAGAAAGAGTTTACAGTAATACTACTTTTGTATGCTTAATGGTCAAAGACTTTAGAGAAAAAAGAAGGAAGATGTAATATCCTTTAGTAGGCCAAAGAATGCAATTAAAAATGTGGACTGTCTTCCTGGATGAGTGTGTGTCTTCACTTCTCCATCTATATCATCCAGTTCAATAAAATTTTGCTTTTACTGTAAACCTTTCCTTGCAAAGAATGCCAGCCATATGAGGTTGAAAATTACCTTGGAGCACACCATCTTTGAAAAGGCTGGAAGGTTAATCAGTAGTTAATCTGTGGTTAATTAGTCCATCACAGTCTGGTTAAGTGAGTTAATCTAATTCTCAAGTATATAAGCAAGAGACTCCTGTGTTGCTATTGCAGCAGTTAATTGTTATTGCTTTTAAAAATATGTTGCAAATTTAGGGAGAAATAAAGCGCAGGAACACTTTTTGGTTAAAAAACCTAACTGGGGCTGGGATGGCAATTTCTTAGCCAAGACTGGATGATTTTCTAAAACATATCCCAGAGAAACGAAACAGGAACTCACTCAAGGTAGTTCTGTACTTCTTTCTTACCACACACCTGCTTACAAACTCTTTTCAGCCTGTCTGAAATCCCAATATCTCAACCTGTGGTTTTCCATCCTTTCTCAGGAGGTAATGTTACAGGTAATATTGGTAATAGGTTTTCTCCCTTCTTTTTTGACCCACTCGCCCAAATCTTTGTACCCTGATTTCCACCAAAACCATCCCTGACTAGCACATTCTCCCCTTTCCTCCCCAAAATACAAGCTGTTTGTTAGCCTCCATCAGAGTATCTTGGCTCCCCCTCAGTACATACCTCCATCCTTAACCAAGGTCTTACCTGTAGCACCTGAAGCCCTTCACAGGCATCTTGCAACCCGACAGGCCATCGCTCTTGGAGCACAAACTAGTGTTTATGCAGCATGGCAGTGAATTAAATCAGGATATATTGTAATATCTGATCTTAACAGACACTACTGCACATGTGCCACATCGTACAGAACTTTGAAGAAACCTTTTACAAAAAAAAAAAAGAAAAATCTACATCTAAAGACCTGGATGAATCAGTTGAGTACAGGATATTTCTATTACTTTGGCATTTCATCAATGTTGCTCTTAGGACTTGTCTGCAGTTGCAAGTTAATTCACGTGAAGGTGCACTGTGAATTTAAAATGAAACTACTCCTGAGTAACTCCACATACTCTTCTGCTGGAAAACCAGTGGTCTACTCTTACTTAGTAAATCCATCTGGAAACTTTCCACTTTTCCATCTGAAAAACTTCAACAAGCCATTTCAAAGTAAATACTGACCTGTGGTGTTTTGCATCAATAGAATCTTTTCTGAACAATTTAATGAGTAAAAAGCAATTTTTTTTCTTCAAAATCCAAACCTAAGGAGGACCTACTCCAGGCCTATCCTTCCTCACTTCAGCATTGTCTGCCAGCCTCACTGGAGGTTTCTTCACAGCTGCTGGCTTTTTTTCAAGTTACTTTCTCATACAGTAAACAGCAAGTGCTCCAAGAGGTATCTTTCGACTATACTCTAACAGGTCCCTTATTAGCTTCTCTAGAAGCAGTTGCTATTAAGATCCAGGGAGCTTCTGCTTTTCCATCTTGCTTTATGCCATCTAGCCATTCATTTTCTATTATAAGCATACTTCCCCTAGGAGAATTCCCCAGCCTACTGAGTTTTCATGTGTTTCAAGACCTCCTTTTGGGGAAACTTTCCACAGACTAGTGGATACTATTTTACTTCCCCTCATTTGTGTATCTGAATTTCCTCTGACTTAATTTATTCTCATGCTTGTCATCTCCATCTCCTACCCTTCTTTGGGGCTAATTCACTTTTGAAGTTTATGGGCTGGGTTTAGTTCATTTTTGCTGTATACGGACTAGTTTTGAACCTATCATTTTCTTTTGTTATAATTGCTCCATGGAGCAATTCTTCAACATGAAGTACAGAACATCAGTGTGTGTCAGATATCAGGCTTTCATAACTAATAGTAAAATTGTATAAATTGTGTTTAAGTATTATAATTGTGCTCAAAGGCCAAAGAAATAAAAAACAGTTTGGTGTTGTGTAAATGGATAGATAATAATTGCCTATGTCCCAGAGGTCTCACAATCAAAAAAATTTTTTTTGCTTTTTAACTTAATTGGAAATAATTAATATTAATCACTTTTAACATCAAAATCCCAGACTGGGATCTGTTTTTTCCACCCCACTTCCCATCCTATATTCCTGTCTGCTTACTCAGTCCACCTGAGAAATAGTAGGTAGAAATGCTGCTTTAATCAGCCATTTCAGGGCACACTAAAGAATATTCCTGACTGGGAATGGTAAAGACTGTCAGATTCAAATATCTATTACCTGCTACAGAGCAATGAGGCTGATGAAGTTTGTGCAGGTACTGCAGACGTGTTTGAGATTATTCAAACTCAGTTGAGTGAAAGCAGCTATGGGTGATTTGCCCACTTAAGCAGAGAAGAGATCTTTGCCTTTTCTGTGTTAAGCACCCTTTAGAACTGAATTAACACCTACATTTTGGGTTGAATTAAATGTAATATTTTTGGTAAAACTATTTCTTTGGTATTAATCCAATATTGTAGGAGATATTATGATGATAAGAACTTTTACCTAGTGAGCTGAACATTCACAGTTCTGTAGTAGTCAACATCTAATGTTTTAAAGAGGATTGCCTCTTTTTTTTGTGTTCTTGCAATGCACTTTCTATCTAGAGAGAATACATCCTGAAAGATGCCATGCTGGCCAGAACAAAAGTCTGTCTATCCTTGTACCTACTAACAGTGAGAATAAAGGTATAAGAAAAAAGTTATATACTTTCCATAACATTTTGTGCTTTTAATCAGTAATTTAGAGGCTTCCTGAACTGAAGCTGTGTTGGGACATTAGGTTGCTAACTCCGGGCTCCATAACATCCTCTGACAGTGAGGTCCCCAGCTTTGCTGTCTGGTGGTTCCATTGGGTGCCTCCTTCTTATTGTCTTCTTAACAACAGTGACTGATCATTTCTTATTCACCTTCTCCACCCCACTTTTCGTTTCATAGAGCTCTACAGTAGCTAGTTGAAGAGTTCTAGAGTTTTACTATCTTCTTGTGTAAAAACTCATTTATGCCTTTGATCCTCCTTTTGAGATGGAAGATCAAAACTACATTCTGGACACAGCCCTGATATGATGGAGGATTGGGGGATGAAGTCTCCCTCCCGTGGTGGGTTAAGCGATGAGGTTGCCTCGTCTGTACTGAGCTTACACTTAGTCTGCACCATGTTGCCACTTGCCTCTTGCTAAGAAGACTGGCAGCAGTCTGCTAAGGACAGCTGAATCCATGATGCTGGGGGGAAGCTGGAAACAGAAAATAGCATTAGCGGCAGGGGCAAAACCTACTTTAGGTCTCTGAAACTGAGGATACTAGTCAAAATTTGAAAGAACTGTGAATTTATATAGCGGCATAAAAATATTTTTTGTTTGCTGTTCCATTATTTACAATCCCCAGTACCCTGCTTGGCCTTTATTTCAGATGACTTTTGTACAATGAGTCAATGTTGTCATGGAGCCTTCCATAATTACCCACACAAAGCAACAGTTATGTCTAAAGGAGCTATTACTGTGCAGGAAAAAGATATCATTAAGGGCCTACCATTGTGTATGCAGGTTATTTTTTTCTCTCCGTGCACCACCTTCTACTTACTAATACTGAATTTTAGCAGGTATTTTCATCCAGTCACCCAGTGTCATGAACTTCCTCCACAACTCTTCACTGTCAGCTCCAGACTGACTATCCTGGATACTTTTGTAATATCTGTGAATTTTCACATTATTTGCAGCTCTTTCTCATTTACTAAACGTCTATGAACAAGTTGAACCACACCAGCACCAGGCAGGAGCACAGGGGCAGCTGGGGAAAATTATGAGGGTCAGAGCTGAACTGGGTTTGGAGGAAGGAACTGGATATCATAGTCAGGACAAACTAAGGATAGGAGGCCAGTGAAGCTCAGAGATGACTCCAGCATAGGGGAAAGCAAGAGGCTTGGCTGAGTCAGGCAGCATCTGTACTACAAGACAACATCCAAGATGACGACTGGTTCAGGCCAGAGCAAGGTTTGTTAGGAGTTAAACCAGGGCTACTGTACTATAAGGCAAAAACTAAGGGAGAGTACTTCTCTGGCAGTGTTACAGTTACTGTCACATTCCCTACCTGCTGGGATTGTCCTGACAGAGCAGGTCACAGGCCTATATTTCACTAATGAGGTTAATCAAGACCCTGGGAAATGGGTACAGACACTGCCTACAGGGTTAGGTTATACACACAGGGTCTGGTACTAAGCCTCTGCAGTGACACTTGCAGAACTCTGGCAAATGATAAATCATGGACCACTTATTTCTATCTCTTGTTATTAATCCATGGAGGGATTTAGATTCTTTAGGAAATTTTAGTGAGGGAAATGTTGCTTTTCTTTTTCTACAACAATAGGTTGCAGTCCCCAAACATGCTATTTGATTTTTCCCATTCTTGCTGACATATTGTCAAATTATTTTAATAATGATAAAATTATCCAGCCATTAAAGAAACAGGAAAACAAATAATCAATGCTGAACCACGTTGGTTGACTGTGTTCCTTTCTTCAACAATAAATTGCTTAAAATGAAGCACATATCCATCTTTTTTGTTTTCATTTTAACAATTTTGGCTTGCTTTAGAAATTCCTTACTTTTCTACTGTAGGGCAATATGAAAAGAGATGCAGTTTTCAAGATGTTCCCTGTGTTCTGAGTTTTCAGTGAAGGCTAACATGTTATTTGTTAGATTAGGAGTTTTGTTTTCATCCCACCATGTGAATGACTGATACCCTTCTCTGTAGTAATCTAGGTCTTTCAGTTATACGGCTTTTAGAGGAACAAAACACTAGAAATCCCATGGATACTGGTGTGTGGTGGAAATTTTGTATCACTGCTGAAGATTTTCTTTTATAGGCTCCTCTGGAGCAGCCGAAGTTCCTATGGGATCAATAACTTTGAACTAATGGCAGTAGTTGTGAGACATATTTGTCCTTGTGCTGGAGCAGGGATGTTGGTAGAAAAATATGTCAACCTGTGAGTTGGGACACTTGACTAATTGTCAAGCAAGGACCACCAAAAAAAGGTATTGGATCCTGTTTGAGAAAATCCACCCCAAATATAAATGCAAGACATAAAAACCTTGCCATGTAAACCCAATAGAGGAGGACAGTAGAAATGGTCTGGTAGGGGGTTTTAAGATGCCATCATTGTGCAGATGTGGAAGGAGGGATGGACACGTGTTTTCCCCTGCGCATTCACAGGGACTGGTGGAGGCAGGCCCAGCTCTTGCCACCACAGCTGTGTGATTCTGCCCTGCAAGCAGGGTCCCCAGACTAGACTGTGTTCCCTGTGTCTGCTGGGTTTGCACCATGCCGAAGAAGTAAAACAACCTGAGAGATAAAGTGACGGTAATGCAGTCTTTCTTACCCTTCCTAAGGAACAGGCTGAACGGTCCAGTCCTCAGCTGACAAACATTTGTGTTGCTGCGTTGATGCAGATTATGTCAGCTTAGTTGAACGCAGCCTTGTTCTGGAAACACAGGCTACATCTACACTACTAAGTAAAACAGGCTAAAGTTCGCCAACGGTACAGCACAGTTTGCACCCGCACAGGTAAATTCTCTCACCCCCTAAAACAGGGCAGCTGTAGCCAAGCTTTGTTTTGGGATGTTCAGTGGGCTGCAGCAGCCCTTGAACTGTGCCTAGGTATTGTCCGGCCAGAGTTAAAACATACCAGGGACCGTGCTGGCAATGAAATAATATAAACTATTGTGTAATTCTTGGACAGTGCTCAGGCTCTGCTGGTTGACTGTTACAGACACAGCTCCAGGTCCTGAGTACAGCCTGTATACCTGCACGGGCCATGTGAGTGGCCTGCAGAGACTTGCTCTGGATGCAGCAGAGACACTCCATGGCCTCACTGCTGAGCCTGGGCACAGCTCTGAGCCCACGCACCTGGGCCTCCATTTCTAGAGGTACCTGATGGGGTGGGGGGCTGGAAATCTGCCTGCTACCCTACCTGAGAAGGGCCGACACTCTTGGGATCTGTGGCAGCGAATAGTTCAGTTGAAGCACCCACAGAGCGAAACTGATTTTGCGTTAAGCATTTCCCAGCCCATTTTCAATGGCAGGCAAATTCATGATAAGCAGAGTTTGTCGGTAGATAAGTTATAAACAGAGAAAAGCCTACATTTATCAAATTGGTGATTTTCTACCAACTCCTTACTCGACTCCAATTCTCAGCTATATCCCAGCTGTCCTGAGGATTAATTAGTTAATATTTATGGAGCACTGCGAAGATGAAGACTGCTAGAATGATGTTAAATATTTTATTTCCATGGTTTATAAACAGCAGCCCAGCGGTCCCACACGGGGTTCAGCCCATCCCTGTGTTCACAGATTTCCACTGCAGGTTGAATCAGGATGGCTTTTATCATGATGTAATGTATTTTTATTGTGGTACTATAGCAAATGTATCCTTTAAATTATGTGATTAGTTTCAGTACGGCTCACTCTCCAGAATAGCTATCATAAAGTGTGAGACTTTGAAAGCATTGCCAAATTTAAATTTAGACTTCAGTCTACGGTTTCATGTCAAAAATTTATGCACAGCCCCATTTGTCAGGCAGCATTATTGATTTTATAATGTGTAATGTTTTTCTTATTGAAAAAGTGTTCCCAGGCCTGAGCTTATTAACACAGTGTTGATTACTCTTTGGGGGCAAGCAAATGGTTTTTCCATTTATTAAAGATGATAAGAAATGGGAAATCATGGGTTTTATATACACATTATGTGAATGAAAATTATGGTTACTGATTAAATAATATGAGGCTTGAAAATTAAAGTATAACACAATGCTTCCCCTTTATAAAGTTGCATAAGTTGCTAGAAAGTCTGCCTGTATTTTACACACCTATTTACAGTGTTACTTTTCCCTCTGTTTTACTGCAAAAAAAATTTACATAAAAACACAATATTGCATATGTCTCTTCAGCAATTCCTGCATCAACTAAAGTGATAACTATCTGCTTGAGACATCACCATGCCCGTAGAGTCAAACATTCCAGAGGATTATAGTTTTTGTAAGGAATAAACAGCAAGAGAACAGAAGACTGATAAGAAATCTAAAATTGAAGGGTTTTTTGGGGGGAGGGGAGGGGTTGTATTGGGTTTGGGTTTTTTTTTCCTCAAAGAGGTATGGGATTTAGATATCTAACTTTTTTTTTTTTTTTTTTTGGCTTAGGTTGATGGTGGCCGGTGAAAATCACAATTAAATCTTTTATTAACTGAATAAAGAAGCAAGCAGCCTTCTCTCTTTACCAGCACTTCCTGTAGAGTTATAATGATATAAACTGTATAATGCTGCAATAGTGTAACATGGCAATATTAGGTCAATGAGGTACAGATCAAGCTTCTGGCCTTATTGGAGTCAATGTCTAAACACCTCTGACTTCAGTATGGCCAAGACTTCATTTGTTATTTTTCCATGATGCAGCTCAGCAGGTACTCAGTCCTGCGTACCCTGAGGTGCACTCAGTTCTCAGTTCCTCAAATACTCAGATGAAGATTGAGATAGAAGAGATGCTCGGTTCATGTTTTTCCCTAAAAGCTGTCTTATTTGCACATTCTGGTTTTCACTGGGGAAACTGCTGGCAGAAGCTCCTCTTATGTAGTGTAAGCACATAAATAAGCTTTGCAGCAATTAATATTGGTCAAGTTTCAAAACTATCCCCACGTCTCCGCTCTTTTGGAATCCATTATCAACTTTTTCATTATTAACACACCACTCAATTTGGCTTTATAGACTGCCTATAAACTCCTTCTATTATGCCATGTTCATGTTTATATCCCAAGTCTTTCTCCTCCCAGAGGAGTCTGTGGAAATACGTGTTACTTTCAAAACATGTAGCACTGGGCTATTATGTTGCAGGGTTGGTAGTGGCTGAATAGGCAACTTCTTAGAAGTAATTCTCCATGTCCTCTCCTCCTTGATAGCTCAGTCTAGGTCTCCTCTGGAGACTTAGTGGCAGATGGTGGTAAAGCTGAAATTAGCTGAAAACTTGCACTCTTCCAATGATTATCTTCCTCCCTGGAATGCAAAACAAGGGTAGATATCTCTCTTGAAGGAAGCTGATATGGGTCTTGGGCAGGCACAGCAGGGAACTCATTGCAGTATCTTGTGAGTTTTCAGCCTCCTCTCCTGCTTAAGTCCACTTGGATTTTTAATTATTTTTCAGATCCTCTTTTCATTTTGCTTGCTCAGAAATGCAGAATAAAGCCTACCCCCTGTTTTCCATCCAATTCACCCACAGTCTTCTGTTGCGATTATTGTACTATAATCCTCTCTCTCTGTTTTAATCCTTTTCCATAGTCAGTTTATTTCAGAATTAGGATTCTTATCCTTTGATCTATTAATTTACAGTTTAACCTTATGCTCTCTTTCTGCTTTTTATTTGGGGCATTACTGAGGATTGCTTAAGTGGGGAGGAGAAGGCAGAGCAGGGCCTTCGTATTACACATTAAGGATCTCTAAAAGTAAGGCATTAGGGGAGTCCTCCTAAGGGATGGCTACTGGGAGAAAAATGCAATTTGGATTTGAAAGCTAAGCAGAGTAGGGAAGCTAGAAATGAAAGAGCTGGGCAACATTACTCTGATGTTCATTCATTGAAACATCTTATGGTTAAATTTGCTGAATAACTTAAAATAAGGTACAGCTGATAAATTTTGAAAAGCAAAAATTCCCCCTCCACCCTGTAAATTGTTTTGATTTTTTCCAAAGTGAATAGTCTGGCTTTGGTCTCAAATGCTTGAGAAAGAAAAAAAACCTTTTTTTTTTTTTTCCTTTTTCTCTTTTCTTTTTTTTTTTTCCAAAAGCCAAGAAACACTTGGGAATGAAGTGACACTTTAAATTGAACAAAACTTTTCCTTTCAAGTTGAAAAATCTATTCTTTGCAGGAGCCTGTTCATGTATCGGAGGTAGCAAGCTCAACGGCAATATTGTTTAATAGAAAATGGGGGAGCACACAAAAAGTGAAAGACAGATAGTTGCCTGAGTGGACAAGACAGAAGGAGCACTACACAGTTAAATAGGTGGATTTAGCACAAGTACTGAGCCATTCCAGAAATTCATAGCTATTTTTCCTCATTTTCTTTTAGGTGCAACTGTTGGTCTCCTTTTTGGGGGGAGAAGGGGCAAGGAGTGAGGGTGGGATCAAAGAACTGATTCATGTCTGGATGGCAGAAATGTCCGTGGGAAAAGGGTTTCAGGAGCCCTGAGCTGAAATAATGCTTTAGCTGCAGAATTCCCACATAACTGCAAGGAAGCAATCCCATGATTCAATTTCTATCCTCCAAAATGGGAATAATATATCCCTTGGTCAGAGCAGTGCTGCAACAGGGTAAACCCATCAGTAGAAATGAGGCATTGAAGAGAGAGGGGCCATTGAAAAAATCTACTCAGGATTGTTAACTCCACCTGCCCTCAACAACAACCTGTGCAGGATGCGAGGTCTTCTCACAGAGGTGTACAAGTACACCTTTGAAGAACCAATAATGTCAATGTGGGGTTTTTGAAGTAAATAATAAAATACAAATGAAAAAAAAAGAAAGTTGCAAAAACTACATGAAAATGAGAGTAACAGCTTCTTAGGAGTCTCTGCAATCTGTCATGTAAATAGAAAAGATACAGACATCTGCAAAGAACTTCTAGTACATATGGGGACACATTTCAGATTGTCTATCCTGCACCCAAAACATTGCACTGTGTTCCTTTGCATATTGGTGTGTTAGCAGCAAGTGAAAGTGAGAAAAGCTGCAGTCACCAGCCTCAATTTGTTTGAATAAATCAAGTGTACTTCAAAATTTGCCCTTAATGACTTTATTATTTGTCCACCTGACACACAGTGCTCTAAAAGTATGTGCCTAGAGGTGAGCAACACAGTCACAGCCCTCTACAGGAAGAAACCAGTTTGACAAAATATCAGACAGAGAAAAAAATCTGCTTCAAAACCAGCTCTTTGCAGGCTGTGATTTTTCCCGAGGGGAAAAATAAAAAATCATGCATTTGCTTATCCAGATAAAAATGGTGCCATTTCTAAAAATATAAAATCCCTAAAAAATGAAAATATAACAAGTGGATCAGCTCCTTTTAAGTCACATCTTCAAATTTGAAAAAATGTTGTGGCTTAATCTTAAAAAGCCTTGAATAGTAAATATTTCAAATCATCACAGACAATTCCAGTGGTATCTCTTCATTTATCTGATGCTTTTTTTCAAATCACTGTAATGTCTAAAAATCCTGATGCTATGATGAATGCTGATGCTACAATAGATGTATAAATCCATATGTGAAAATTTAATGTCAGATGGGAAGCCTTACTGGTCCTTATCCTCTCTGGCGTGATATTCTGCTGCAGTGATGCCAGTGGTCAATGCACAGTAAGAGTGACCTCTCTTTATCTGTACACTAACTGCACGTGGTTTTCCATATTTTTGTCACAGTTGCTATAAACATTAAAGCAAGTCCCCAGGTTTCAACTACTTGAAAACTGCCAGGAAAGACAGAGAACTCTGCTAAACCTTGAAGCTGGCTCTGATTCCTGGTACTGGGCCAAGTGGCCTTCATGAGCATGAGGAGGCATTTCATTGAACAGCATTTGCTTTTTCTCCTATGAAAAGAAGGTTGGTGGTCAGCTGTTTTTTTGCATATAGTTCTGTGGCAGCTGGAGAACCATTAGTGGTGCATATACCCCTGCTTTATAGCATATAGACACTCAAAGAGATGGGAAAAGATGCCCTGTAGTCTAGCCCGTTATTAATGTGTCTGCTTCTTTAAAAGGTCAACCTATTTTAATGATCAATTCTGTGCTAGAAATGTTTTTTGAAATGAGTGCTGTGATATTCTTCTGATTTTGATTCTCTTAACCCCCCTGTAAAGTAATAAAGGTATAAATATTAAACATCCCATTTCCTTTACAGCTTGGATGGATTGGGGGTGGAATTCTGACAGCCAATGTGATTCATTCTCCAAAACCCACGAAAATCACTCTGTGATAGAATAATGGAGTACAACAGAGCAGATTAGGACATGCAGGATCACTGGTACCAGCACCAAAACTAAACTGCTACAGTGTTAGGATTCAGACGGCTGTTCTGCATAAGGGAGAGCTGTGGATTTGGCCCCACAGACCATGCTTTCTGCTCCTTACTTTAATCCTTCTCTGGTAGACTTTCCACTGGGATCTCATACTTGGACCTTAGTTTTGCATTTGAGCCCTGATAATCAAAATTCCTTAGTGGAGATCTTCATAGGCTCAAAACTTTGTTGTCCGAGTTTGATCGTGAACCAGGAGCTAATACTGAAAAGAGTATGTTCTACAGTAATTGTAAACCTGAATGCTGAGTTTATTCATTCTTTGCTAAAGGATGTATTTGGTCAAAAAAAGGAATGGTGTATTTTTCAACAAGTACAAATACTTTTTGATCTTTTTTGTGATTGTTTGTTGCAAAAAATTGTTTTTGATGGCTTAGCGTCTTTGAGTGGAGTGTAATTTAACAGTTTTTGTCCTATCGGCTATGGGAATCTTAGGATCAGGTTGCGTGCCAGGGCAGCAGTGAAATTGCTCTAATGAATATACTCGTTCAGCTGTGGGCTCTATTGTACAACCAAATGGTAATTATCTGACTTCCAGAAATTGTCTGACAGACTGAGTTGTTTGAAAATGTGCTCTTTCCTCTTTTATTTCCAAATCCCTAGGCATGAACATCTTTATTCTTTTCAACTGCTTGTATTTATGTTCCTAAATCTCTATGACCTAGAAACCTTCTCTTACTTTAGGTGAGTACTTTTCTTATGCTTCAGTTGCTTGAGACATCTGAAAGTGCTGTACAGTGATGAACAGACATTCTTCATACTGTAATTCGTTATACCCAGGAAAAAAGCAACCTGAAAATGTAAATGCTGGATGGTTTCACATAGCACAGCTTATCTGCTAAAAAAATATTCGTTTGACTGAAAGACGGTATGGAAGAATTAAACAAACAATTACACATACAACATTTTTCACTATTGCTCACTATGTGTGTTTATGTGACAGGGACATATTTAAAACAAACAATCAAAAAAACCCTCAAAGATGCTTCAAGGTTTTATGTTGCCTATCACCATACTGTTGAAGTTATATATTCCTGTTAAAATACAGGAATGGTCCGTCTTGCTCTGAACTAATGGGAAAGAGACATATGAAATTGCTCACAATTTGGAGTACCTCTAAGGTTTATATATATGTGTGTACAAAATGATACATAAGATATATAATATCTCTCTCTCTCTATCTCACATACATATAAACCACACACAAATACATATGTAGATATACATGCATACATATCTACATATACTAATTTATTTGTCATGAAATTTTTTTCAGTGTAATGCCAGGAAAGCAAATACCCTTTTCCACTAAGAAGACCTGTATGATATGGCTAGAAACAGTGCAATATTTCCTACATTGTAAGGTGGATGGGCCTGACACTTTTCAGTCCAATTATAACTATGGCTGGTGGGCAGTTTGTCCTTCTTGAAGACTTAGTTTCCCTGGCTATCCTGCCAAGGAGGAAATTGCATCTTGATAATGTGCTTTGGGGGCTATGGCCATTTGTTTAGGAATTGGATTAAAGTCACCGGCTTGTTTCATGTTACTGTCCAACATAAAGCTGATAGAATAATGCTTTTAAATCACATGCAAATATATAGTAAGATGGAGATGAAAGATTTCATATTTCAGCACATCTCTACCATTCTTTACCCTTCCTTACACCTTCACATTATTTATAAGTATTTAAAGCTAATTAAAATGAGGATTGAGCTGGGTGATCTGAGAAAGAAAGAGTTTCAGTCACATTCTTTTTTATGATTTCTCAGTGAATCTCTGCGAGGTCTGTCTTCCCTGGAAATACAATGGAGGGGAAGCCGTATTGCTCTGGGATTGGTAATATGATATGGAGTCTTTTATTTCTGCGTTGTCAGTACAATGCCAGTCTAACTCTGTGTGACTAAAAGTTGTTACCATCTGATGGCTCTTCAATGGGTTATTGGAAATGAGTTTCATGGTTCCAGTTTCCAGCAGTGAGCCATCCACATCAGAAAAGCCATCATTGCACTTGGCAGTACTAATTGGCACCCTTGTCACCAGCCAAGGACTATAATGGGCTGATGGTAGTCCCTTCAGATCAGAGCTTAGGAACATTGCTGTTGAAGCTTTTATTCCTGCTCCCTGTGCAGTACATTTTTTTGTGGACAGAGAGAGACATTTCCAGAGCTGTCAGTCTGCTACTTTTTTCCACAAGTTACTATATTCTAAGAAAAAACATTTTGTCAAAAAAATTTAACAGAGATTTATAGTGGTTTTGTGTTTTAATTTTAAGTACTGTATTTTCAACACTGACGTTTAGACCATATCAGGACTTCCTATATTATACACTTAAATGCTGTTGATTATTTTGAGGAATAACATTAAAATCATGCACTATCTTAGGTACCCATGTGGCTTCCACAGTATCACAGAATGTTATCTTCTTTATGTATTCTCACTGCATCCTTTTGAGGCTAGGACACCTAGTCTTGTCATTTTAGAAAAGTGAAATAAGGGATGTGGACGATATCCTCTTCCAGATCCAAATGCACTGGTTTGTAGAAATCTCTGTCCTCAGCTGCCCTCCTCCTAGAAGTTACTGACTCCACTAATGGTCTGGCAGAGCAGTTTGTATGAATGTCCCCTGTGTTGCTCCAGGGAAAATCAGACTAACTGTTTCAGACCACCCAATTATTCTACCAGAAGTAGCCTTGCAAATTTTGCCTGAAGGCAGCTGGAGAAATTTCATACAAACTTTCACCAGCATTTACATGAGCTCAGTAAATTCTTGCAGTGAGTAACGATGAGGTCCTAATCTCCTCTTCTGACAAAGGTGGGACCAAAAGAGAAAGTTTTTTCCAGACTGGAGGCACAAGAAGACTTGCTAGAATCTCTAGGGCAAAAAAAAGAAACTTAGGCAAGTGCTAGGCTAGCCAAATGACACTAGCACTTAATCGAGGTATTTGCTACCAGAGCGATAGTTCAAAAGGATTAATGCTATTAACAGAATTCATTGCAGAGTCAAAGTAAGGCCCAGTTCAGTAGGGTACATATTCATCTTTAAGGATATGAATATTTTGTGAAGGTCAATGAGATCATTTACATATTTAATCTCAGGCAGTTGCTTACTACACACCTTGGTGAACTGAGTTTTACAGCAATAACATCGATAAAAAAACTATTAAAAGGGTTAAAGGAATAAGAACACTGCTTGAGAGAGTGGGAGGGCAGGCAGAAAACAAGAGAGAAAACAAGAA
>NW_008824359.1:1784876-1824042 GCF_000699105.1 Pygoscelis adeliae | reverse complement strand
AGATGGAGAGAAGAAAGAAAGAAAAAAAGAAAGAGACAAGCCTTACATTTCTATTTTTTTACTAGAGCCAAATGTTATTTAAGATTCTGTAATTTTTCAAAAATTACTTTTTATTTTCAATATTTTGCCTGTGATCTGAGCTGGAAGTGCCAAAATACTATGAGAAAAGCTGTTTTAATGTTAATTTTGGCTACGGACAGAAGCAGAAGTGTGAAAAATCTCACCACCAGCAATCTTTCTTATTACATTTCTTTCCAGTTTGAAGTTTCAAGCAGTTAGGACTAACACTTGATTTTGGGTCCTAATCGAAAATGAACCCAAACCTTTTCAGGTGCTGTCATCACTAATTAGGAGAGCTGAGTCTGTGTTTACATAATACTAAATAGCTATTGAGAGCTAATTCTGAGACAATATGATTTCCAACGAACTTCCATTATATCACTTGTTCAGCAAAGTATGATAAATTAAATTGTGGAAGTCAATACCACAAGCTCTAATCAGGGTAAAAATTTTGTGGTTATAGTAAAGGCCTTTTATACTCTAACTGCTTAGGTCCTTTTACAGTGCTTATAACCGGGATATCTGAACAATACCTGTGATCTCTGTAAATCTTCTTTTACAGTCACTGCCATTCATTAAGAATAAATCTGACAGTTTGTGTTCTAATAATTATGGTGCAGTAAAGAGTAATTATAGATTTTTATTATTAAGCAGTCTATGTTATTAATGAGAATAGTAGCTAAGAAAAACATTTATGAATTTCCTGTACATTTGCTTTCAAGAAAAAAAAAGGCTGGCAAGTAACTTCTCCGAAGAGGAGAAGCTTTCTCGTACCCATGGTTTTACAAAATTACCAGCTATGAATTTTTATACTTCCTCTGGTGTATGTGCCATTGATCACTATCTATATGAACTGGAATAATGAACTAGACACAGGCTTGAAAAGCTAGATATATGTTTGGATGTATTATTTGTAAAGAAAACAAAATCTGTGATAATACAAAGTAACTTAGCAAATGGAGAAGTCCCCTCTCATACTTAAAAGGCTAAAGGAAACCATTAAAAAGAGACTGTATTTTTCCAAAAGAGAATAATCAAGACTGTAATCTCTTTTTGTTACTAGAGATAATGTCTGAATTAGAAAATTATATAAATTGGTGTCTCTTTTCTAGTAAGTATTATACAGGGCATATTGTATGCCAAAATAACTATATGTGTACCTAGACCTGTTTTTCCTGTAGGTTCATCAGTTGAACAATGATCAGTCATATTTTGTCATTTTGAGTCAGGTTCACTGCTGTTGCTGTTCAGCTTTATTGAGGTTAGGGAAGGCATGGTATCCCACACCACCTGAAGATTCGTCTCCTTTAGTAAGCCCTGTAATTATACATGGTTGGCTGTGTGATTGGTGGATTTGCTGTCATCTGCTGCTACTTATCAATATCTTGCCTCCAACAAATACATTTTTCTTCCACTGGGATGATCACTGGGAATAAGTTCAACAGCATATTTTTATAATAGCTAGACCCATGATGCAGTGAAACCCCGCTTATGATGTAGTAAAAGAGATTTATTTACCTCTGAGTCTTTCTACTGACCATAACTAAGTGAAAAATTGTCTTCAGAACAATTCAGCATCAGATTCATGATAGAGTCATGAAGCCTTATTGAAGCCTCACAGAAATCTTTGAGGATCATTCTGTCTGGAGAAAGCTTTGTTTATATATAATGCACTCATTTATTTATAAATATATAAATGTATGAGAGCTGAGATCTTCAGCTGAGTGGCTGCATGCATATGGAAATTGATAGAAACACATCAGAGGGACTTTTAGGATATACCAAACCCAAAAAGGGGGACGTGAAAGAAAGGATGGCTGCTCATGAAGGATGTGCTCTTCTCTTGGTTTTCAGTCTCACGGTACAATGCCAAAATACGATTCAGTTTGAGGTCTTTTTAAAGATACTACACTGGAAGAAATGGACCATCTCTGAGGGATATTTTTGGACTACAGAGTAAAATAAAAGTTCAAACAGTGTTTAGAAAGCCACATTTCCAAGCTATGTTGTGTGCTGTGATAGTATCTTCCACCAAAATCAGATATTTTTTACTAACAGGTTCTTGGGTGGTACTGGAATATTGTCCATCCTCATGTTGTGATCCAGCTGCATGCCGTCACAGATTGTTGCTGTGCAATACAAATGGGATACCACACAGGAGTCATTATCAATTCAGATGTTGCTCCTAAGCAATATCTAAGTCTTTGTCATGAAAATACCACCATCTGAAATTAATGTTACTCAAGTGTTATTGCTTGTGCTTCATCAGTGGGATCTTTGTAATAGCATCATACTGTTTAGGTTATGTGACAGAAAGCTCATCTTCACACACACAAGGGACCACAGAGAGTCAATGGCAGATGGAAGAGCCCAATGACACCCTACTCCAGCTACTCCCAAGACCATCACAGGAGCCATCAGCTGATCAAAGGCCCATCTCCACAAAGAGCAAAGGAGCACAGTGGTGCAATGGCTTGGGGGGGAACAAGTGCCAGCAACTGGAGTCAGACCACAGGTCAGAGGGCCCATGTGTCTGTGCTGCCAGCAACTGGAGAGATTGGAGTGAGTGGATTACAGTGCCAGCATCTGGAATGAGAGGGGGTATTCATGCCAGTGTGTGGGCACTAGCAAACTTCAAGCCTCACCAGCCAGTAAGTAGGTGAAGTGGCCTGGGAGCCAGGGAGGTGTGTGTGTCTCTAAGGGTAAGACCACTGGAGCACTTGGCTGTTGGAGGGACCAGGGGAGTCCTGGCCAGCTGACAGAGACCCTGGGGTCTGGGAGTGGCCTGAGAGACCCATGTGTGTGTGTGTGTGCATGCGCTTGTGTGTGCGTGCACGCGCACATGTCTTTGTACAGGAGGCAACTGGGGACAGCTATGATCCATGACCAACAGGACAGACTGTGTATCTAATCCCAGTTACTGGACGGACCCACAGTGAGTATGTGTTGGTGCATACAAGGGTGTCTGTACCAGCAGCTGGAGTGGGTCTATGATCTCAGGGCTCATATATCCAGGTGCTGCAACTGGGGAGACCGGGACCCAAGCACAGCTACTGAATGTCTGAGCCTGGCTGCTGGAGGGATTCACATTGCATACATGTTGTAGATATATATTCCTACCACAGACCTTCATCTTGCTCAACCAGAGACTGGAACAGGATGATGCCATTGGTGCTGACTGTGTCCCTATGTGTTGATCTGGGTGGGCAGCTGTGTACATATGTGTATATGTGTTGAATAAGAATGTTTGTGTGCATGTGCCTAGTGGGAATACATGCTGAGCCTTGACAGTGGCTTAACCTGGGGGTCAAGCTTGAGCTGCAGCAACCTAGCCCTTAGCAGCTATCAACATACTAATATTGATATTTCTTGGTAAAGCATAGTAAGAATAAAATTAAAAAGAAAAAAAAAATTATGGACACCAGAGAAGAGAATGGCTTTCCTGTGAGAGCACCTTAAACACAGGCTGAGATAAGGAGAATGGGACTTGAAAATCTGCCTTTTGATTTTGGTTGTTATTGCTGTTTGTTATTCTGTTACGTTATTCTGACAGTGGCTGGAATGTTTTTCTTGTAAACTAGGGGGCTGGTCTTAATTTTTGGTTCTTTTCTTTGGCTGAGGGGAGCTATTGCAAGATGGGTGAAATGCCACATATGTGAATAGATGGACTTACAGGAAAAAAATAAAGGCAGATTTAGGGACTTCATGTTCTTTAAGGTATTGTGTTCTGAATGCTGTAGGCTTGCTTATTCTTTATGACTTACGGAACAAGTATTTTACTGCAGAATGCTCTGCAAAATTGTTGTGTATCTTTTCTCACATGAAAATCCCTGAAAACCACAAGACTTGTGTTTTTGATAGGATTCTGTGGAGTGTGATAGGACTGGAGAAGCTGGGTTGATGGCACTCATTTCAGAGCCAAGGCACTGACCTACTGCGGTCACAGCTGCTGCATGTTCTCTTACTCTGTGGTTAATGCAAAACAATTCAAGACAGCTTATCTCTCAAGAAGAGTATTTACCTTGAGTGCTTCATTTTAAAAGTACAGCAAGAATAGCTACTGAGAGAAGTGGATACTCCTGTGTAAGGTTTTTTTTTGTGTCAAAAGTCTCAGCAAATTTCTGGTGAGTATTCGCCAGAAAGATTTGACAAGATCACTGGTATCTATATGTGCTTAATGACACCCTTCAAGGGTGTGTCTTGAAATGAACCCACATGTTGAAAGTCATGACCTAAATGTTTAATACAGATATCAGTGTCTCATACAGTGTCTCATACAAAATTAAGTAAAGATATCTGTGTTTAAGAAAATCAAAGAAATTACATGATTAACAGAAGATCTTGTAAGCAATGGCATGGAGACTCTTAGTGGACTTGACTCTCTAGAATGGGGAAAGAACAGACATCTTCAGTGGGGTACAGCCAAAACAATCCCTTTCCTTCAGATACTGCTCTGTTTGTGAGGGTCAGATTCTCCACAGTTTCAGCACAAATAAGTGCAAAAGAATGAGTGGTGATGGTATGATTCCCTTCTGCATTGTCCCAGATGAGCTACAGATCATAGAATCATAGAATCATAGAATCATTAAGGTTGGAAGAGACCTCCAAGATCATCGAGTCCAACCGTCAATCCAACACCACCATGCCCACTAAACCATGTCCCTAAGCGCCTCATCTACCCGTCTTTTAAATACTTCCAGGGATGGTGACTCAACCACTTCCCTGGGCAGCCTGTTCCAATGTTTAACTACTCTTTCAGTAAAGAAATTTTTCCTCACATCCAATCTAACCCTCCCCTGGCACAACTTGAGGATGTGGAGGTACTAAACAGCTTTTTTGAGTGTTGAACATCTGAAAATTGTAAAAGGAGAAATTCAGAGCAGTACCTTTTCCCCTTATTTCTGGAGCCCATAAAATTGCTCTGAAGAAGAAATATATACTTTTTATGCTAGACTAGATAGTGATAAGCAGAAAATTTTTAAAGAAAATAGCCTATTGGGCTAGAGAATTCACTTCTTATCTCTCCATTTACCAAGGATTGTCTTCCTCCTTTATTTCAGTTATAACCGCCTCACCTCTTTACTCCTTTTATTTGAATGGAAACGCAAGCTGATGGATTTCCTTGAACTATATTCTGCAAGCACATCCTATGGGGACATTTCATGGAGCCTATCGCATGCCTATGAGGCGATCTGGGTAGAAGATGGCTTTTTCTACTCTGCTAGCACATTTCTGGTGGGAGTAGACACCTGATCTGTCTTATCTGATACTGCAACATGAGTCATGAACCGACCGTGCTTGCTATTGGACAATTGCCATCTCTTAGGACATCTTTTATTATTACAAGATACCACAGGTTTTCCACACCGTGTTCCAGGCTACATATACATCAAAGTCTTCCCTAAGTCCTTTCTGACTTGGATTGATTGACTTCTCTATGCAGACAAGAGAATCCTTTGTTCTCAAGCAGCCACCATTTATCAGTGTTTCTCAACCTGTGTTCTGTAGACCATCCTCAGTTTGTAAGACTTGAGAAGGGGGTCTGAAAAATGGTGTTAAAACCTTACCGTTGTGCCCCATATAAAAGTATTCCCACACATCTGGGTGAGTAAGATGATAACAAAAAAAAAAAGGGTGGGGGAAGAAAATACAAGCAACAAATAAGGATTCAGAAAGTAGTCAACTAAAAATTAGACTAAGAAAAATCCACAAAAGTATGTCTGGTTTTTTTTAAATACTATATGAACTTTTAGTTTAGGAAAAAAAATAAAAATAAAATAGAGAAACATTGATCTAGATGATACTGAGCATAGTAAGCCATGTCACGTGGATTCATGCATAGTCAGGGAACAAAAACGATTTTCTACCCATAATCTGTGGCCCCATGTGTCTGTGGCTTTTCTCAGAAGTCTTAAAAGGTAGCTACTAAAAGCAAGTCTTCAGTAAGTTACATTCCCTGGCCCAGGGTTTGACCATTGCTGGCACATGTTTAGAGAGCTACACACTGAGCTATACCTACTCATGTGATGACTCCAAAGCCAGCAATTTGCCTCTCTTCTCCTTTTTTTTTTTTTTCCCAATCATCTCAGTTATTGAGCAAGATAGTGACTGTGAACCAGGAAAGACAAGAAAAGCAGAAAGGCCAAACCATTGACTCAGGGCCTGATGTGACACTGGAAGATTATGATCAGTTGACAAAATTCTCCTGTTCTATCATCCTGTTTTTAGTTGTCTTCTGTTGTAGTTTTTGTTTTAAATCCATAGTGATTAAATCCACTACCTGCCAAAAGCCTGGCACTGCTGCTCACCAGCTTCTGTATAAACAATCGATACCAAATATCTGTGACTGTGCTGCATTGCCCACTGAAAAATGAGCTATTCCTGCAAGGAACTCATGACTTTTGTGTTTATTTCAATAATTACCTCACAAGTTTCTCCTTCCACCATGTGAGAACAGTTCTGCCCCGTGGGCTGTTCTCTCCTTTTAAGCAGATAACACTGCGTGTGTGCTATTACTGCTCCATCTGTAGCGCTCCTGCCACATACAACTGGCTTGACTAAGGACAGGGGCAGGGGGTCTACCAGGGAGAAAGCCAACAACAGAATTAAGACACAACATGTTTGTTTTTCTTCTCGTTGCTCTGATTTTTATCTTCTTTTCCTTGGTAAGCAGTTTCTTTTCCTTCCTGCTATCTGCAATTTCCCCCCTGCATTTCTCCAGTGATGCTCACCACACTGGGCTCATGGAATTCATTCAGTCTGGAGAGCTGATTCATTTTTGGGAGCTCGCTTGCCAAGCAAGTTTTCCCAAGTTCTCAAAGCTCTGCATGTAACTGAAGTAATTACAGGATTAAGCTCATTAATAATATGCATAGGAAAATCACTCTTGTTACAGAAGGAGCTCTGGAAAAGGGAGAGGTATTTAAATGTCACTGATGTGAATTTCCGTATATATCTCTGTGTGTATGTGTACATTTATGACATATGTATGCATTTTTATGTGTGTATGTCTGATGTATATATATACTGTTGTAGCTGCTGTTACAAAGTGCTGTTTCAGATGGAGCACTTATTGATAACAACTCTAAACCTCACTCCATATACTGTAAATTCTTTTAACACCCTGTGCTTACATAGTACAGCAGATTGCACATTCATTACGTGATGACACATGAAATAAGACACTGATAACAAGACTCAATTCTCTGTACATTTACACTGTTTTCCTCTTTTTTTACCACCTTTTTTATGAGGATTTACTGAGCTTGTTGCTGTGAGGTCTGTATAAGTTACACGATCCTTACTGCATTCAGGATAAACCATGAGGAAATTCAAGTCATCTCAAAAGCAAGAAGGAGTGGGAAGCAAAAGCGAATAGTTACACAGGAATGTGCAGGCGGGGGCAAGGGGTAGGACTCCAGAATGTGTGTTAAAAATTGCATATCACTTTGGGCATGCATGGGTGCACACATGCAGACAACATTCATTATCATTGATGGGGCCATAGTAATTATTACAATGAATTTTAATAGTGATGTAAAAATGAGACCTTTGCTGCCATAATAATAGTCTTTAATGTAACAGAATCAACCCAGATTTTCAATGGAACCAGCAAGATTGGATTTTAGTTATTCATCTGCTCTGTTGATAATATACCACTGCATAGAGTGATGCTTCAAAAAGGGTTTTGTGTCACAAGTCTATTTTGGTCTGTTCTCACCATGCTGTCTCATGGTGCCTTCTTATTAAGTCAGATTTTTTTTTTTTTTGATCTCAGACTAAATGTGATTTAAATATTCCTCACAGGTGTTATCTGAATTAAAAAGGATGACTACTGCTAGTAGCATGCTTTCTTCTTAATAGCACAATCCACACAGCTTCTTCTGCTCTCCATCCTTATGCTGCATGCTGCTTAACTGTGGCTTTTAAGGTTTCATCAATTCCTACTGACACTTCACTGATAAATAGGTCATTCAGAAATTCAACTGCATCCTAGTCTGAAGGGTTATGATGCTGAAAGGATACTGAATCATTTCCTTGGTCTTTCTTTCACCTCCCACAGCAGGCAAATCCCACCCAGTAAATCTTCAATGAATGGATTATAAATATTAAGGAATTCACAGAAGTAGATCAAATTTCCTGTGAATAGGGGAAAGAGGCACAGCTGGATGTTCTCCCTATTTGAACTCAGACTCTGCAACTGGATGGGGGTGACTACCCACTATCTCTGAAACGCAAAGCATGAAGATGCTCACTTTCCCCAGACGTGGTCTAAAGTTGAGCCAACACTTTCTGGGACTATTCTGCAAACACAGTGGAAGCTAAACACCTCTTCAGCGCGTATCCTGAAATGGGCTTCTGCCTTGAGCACGTGAGCTGAGGGAGGGGTGGTGCTTCTCACAGTGTGGTCCAATATCCTGATGGATTGGAAGAGAGGGAGCAGGAGGACTGCCACAGCCTTGGTGTAATGCCAACCTCACATCCTGCTCCTCTCTGCTATCTCGTTTTTTTTGAATAATATTCCTCTGGGAGCCTCTCTTACATCAACAAATGAAAGACAATGCACGGGTCCATGGTGGCATGGTGCCAATACCCCCCCTCTTTCTCAGAGAAGGTGACAGTCCACAACTGAGCAAAAACACCATCAACAGAATAATTTACATTTATGTAGATGAAGGCATAAACCTAGTGATATCTCACTGGCACAAGAAAGTCCATTTTCCTTTGTCCTCCATTTCTTTCCATGGTGTTACAGGATGTTTCTTGCCATAATGTAGTCCTTAGGGGATTGTCTAGACTGTACTATGCCAGTGTGTTACATTTTGTACCAGCTGGGTCATAAATTGCACTGAAACTTTCTAACTTTTGATTTTTAATGACCTTTAAAACTAGTTATTGGTCTTCTGCTTTTGCAGGGATTCCACAAGTGTCTTTTCACATGCAGACCTAAGGTGATAAGAGCTCACTTGGATAAATCTATGTAGTAGTCCAGAATATTGTAACTTATAATAAATTACATTAATTTATTGCCCTTACTGATTCACTGATGTACATGGAATGATCTGATTCCATAGACTTCTTTGTGGGGAGGGAGAGACGGGGGAAACAAAGGCCTTTTATTAGTATCAATTTTTCTATGAAGCTATAAATGGTGAAATGCCAAGATGCAATGTGTTCTGGTGATATATTGGATGCAATTAGATTGAGCAATGACTTGCTTATAAATCAAAGCAAAGGAGAAAGCATAAACCATTCCTAACCAAGTGACCATAGAGCTTTTGAGACAAAAGGAGGAGCACAGTTGTTTTTCTCATGACTGATACTCAGTTTTTTGTGTCTTTGTCATGCATGGATAACTAACATATCTCTAAATTATTTCACCTTAATGTGCTCTTCCTTTAACAGATTTAGCATTGATTTATTATCGTTTCATTAAGTACTGGTGTATATTTAGAACCTAAATAATACATGAAAAAAACAATAGAAGCCTGAACAATAAAGTTTTTTTCTGAAATACCATCGAGACAAAAACATAAGAAGTAAGGGTTTTTTTCTTTTCTTTGGGTTCTCTGTCAAATAACAGACAAAAGAAGAGAAATTCACATTTATATCTTACTCAGCAAATTTGATTCCCAGGGACAATGTGTTCTAATGCAGTTGTATAATAAGTTCTGTCCTCCCTCTCCTGAAAGCAGGGCATTGTGCTGTGGTATAGCACAATAAGCTGGTAAAAAATAAAGGACTTTTTGCTAAAAATAGTCTATTTTAAAGACAGGATGCAGTAAATGATCTTTTTATTGAATCATGTGTCATATGTTACTACATAGACTTTGTAAACCTTTATTTGGATTATGCTGACAATGTAATGCATCTGCTTGTTTTATCAATTCCTTGTTTTATTAATTCAAGACTTTTTGACATACTTGAAAAGAAAAAGCACAGATTTGTGATAAAAGCATAAAAAATAATGGCAGTAAGAGGACCTGGGCTCTATTCCTGACCCTACTGAAGATTTACTGCAGAAATATTACCTAAGCCACTATCTTCAAAGTTCATAGACATTAAGTTTGGATCACTTTTATGATTATCTCATCCAATCTTTTATATAACATAGGCAAATAACTTTTTCAGCGGTTTCTACTTCAAGCCCATATTGCACTTGAGCTAGAGAAAATTAGACACTTAAATCTCAGGCAGAAGGGGCCAAGGTTTTGAATCCTCTTTTCCAAGGTGATGAACATCTTCCATTTTCTTCCTGAAGTTAAAGACAGCTGTGCATGTTCAATACCTCTAAAAACAAGGCCATCTTGAATGACCTCTCCCATCTTTCAGTGAGGTTATTTACATTTCTCTACCTCTCAGCAGTGTTATGAATTCACTGATATTTGTAAAGCACTTTATGGGAGGTGTTATAGAAATTTTAAATATGATAATACATCATTTGCATTGATTTGAAAGCTCTGTGTGTGTGTGTGTGTGTGATCTTTCTAGATATGGAGATAGGGTATGTGAAAGGCTGTTTTTCCTGCCTCCTCCCCGTGCACTCATACCTGTATGCACAAAGTATTTAGAGAGTTGTCAATGTCATATACAGAGGAAACTAAGATTTTGAGACACTGGGGAGCATACAGAACAATAAGTTAATTAGTCAGAAAGATAGAGTAAAATAAATGAACTTGAAAATAGGAAGGGCAGCGCTAAAATGGCTTTACACTAGGCACCTTTTTTCTTTTGAGCAGAGGCAAAGCAAAAGAAAATATTTAGGTGATTTAAAATGCAGAGTCAAAGCAGCCTTGCTTCTTGTATAGGTCTTCTGAATGGGATTTGCTTCTGTGTGAAATTAAGTGCTTTGCATTTCTAACACCTGGGACATAGTAGAAAGTGATCTGCATTGACTCAGGGTTTTTAGCCCATGCACAATTTAAATATATTACCACAACAATTAAAATGCAGGCATCCTTTCTCAAATAAATACATAGTTAATCTTCCATCAGGACATTAGCATTAATATATATATATAACATATATGCATGTATGTATATATGTATATGAATATTTGGATTTTTGTTTTTATTTTGTTTCGGGGGAGCATTGAGCTGATCATATGAAAAATACCTTTCCTTAACGATGCAGTACAAGTAAATCCCCACAGAAAACATGCCTGAATTGTCAGGCATTGCTTGGAATATCTTTAGTATAGAGCAGGACACATAACAAGATTTACCCACTGCCTTGGAGACAGAGAAGGGGTTGTCACGAGGACAGTTCTTAAGAGTTTTTACAAAAATGCATGGCTCCATCTGTCTTCTCTCTTTTCCTTGGCTACGAGAACAGCCTAGCAATTTCAATAACCCAACAAGGGACCTCATGCACCGGGAGAAGTGAGGAACAGATTTTTCAATTTGGCACCATTCTGATTTTTTTTTTTTAATGGCAGTTGAAATAATTATCTGCAACTACAGGCAGCTGATGAATAGCATGTTTAATCTATGGATCTAGCTTCACGCTCTCTAGTGTGTACTGAGGATAAACAGGGATGTTATGAGTGAGAGAGTTGTATGAAATAGTTCAAATACGAATCAAAGCTAGAATGGTTTGTCTTTTTACTGACTTCACAGAAAGGGAACCACTGAAGTTGTTTCACAAGCATCACCTGATCTTCTCAGTAATGCCACAGTGGCTATAAGAATAAATAAGAAATGGTGGTGACGCCCTGACCTTGAAACACTCATGTGTAAAGCACCCACTGCCATAAGTACAATATAAGTATGTGTATAAACATATACATATAATTAAAACATATACATATAATCTAAGGCTAACTATATTTCAGGATGAATGTATAGGAAAACTATGCTCACTCACTGCCTAGGACATATCCCACTGTAAATTTCAAAACTCACTACTGTATTTTTTTCTGGTAGAGAAAAATGGGAAGTTTCAGTAACACTGAATTCAGTAAGTCAGTGAATACTTTTTAGTATGGTTTTGCATCCCATTGGATTGTGTTTAGAAGATTTAAGATGTTACAGGATCGAGTACTTTTTGATGTTCAGATAATTTTGCAGGATTTTATGGACTGTTTGATGAGGTAGATGGTATGGGAAGCATCCCCAATCTTCAAATCACAGGCAGCTTGTTTGAGACTTATTTATAGGACTAATGCAAGAAGTCTTGCTTCTTTCTCTCTCCAGTTGATCCCACTAGTCAGTATGGGTTTTTACCTACTTCACAGATGGTGGTTTGTGGTCACAGGCTTAAAGGACAGACTTCTCCAATGGCTACAATTATCTGACATTGAATTTCCTCATAGTTTTGCAATTGCCTCCCAGAAACTATGCCTTTTGCAAACAATTCCCTGAACACCAGGCGGAAGATGCAGTTGCACATATTTTGGTTAAATTTTGACCTCCAGGTAGATTTTCTTTATATTGTATTGCTGCTGTTATTATGATTTCTGCCACAGTAATACCTAGAAGATCTAGACTTGGACCAGACAAAGACCTAGCAGTTACTGTACTATGAGCTGTACAAACAAAGAACAAAATTAAGTCTTTGTCTCAAAGCTTACAGGCCATATAACAGATGAGAAATGTAAAGGATGAGTGAGGAGAAAAAAATAATAAAAATTACTGGTTAGCATCACAGGCAGGGTTTTGGCATATCAGAAGCTTAATTATTGCAATTGTTTTCATAGGGATCAGGGCAAAGGAGAGTTATAAGCACAGATTTAAAGGAAGGTAATGAAACAGCTCTGTTCATAGGGAATTCCTCCTAAGCATGAAAAGAATAGCAACCATGCTTTAAATCCAGCCCCAGTAGATGATGGAGCCTGGCTTGATGAACTGATCAAAAAAGGCATTTTGTCACTTTAAGATGATGGCCAGGAGACAAGCGGGCTTTGAAAATGCAAACAATTAGGTGTTATTGGATGCAATAGTGAAGGAGGAAAAAAACAGTGGGATGCAGGAGAAGGGAGTGGATGGTGCATGGATAAATCCAAGGGGCTGTGAAAATGATCTTTTGCGTCAACCTTAACAACAGTTTTCCGTGGAATAAAGCTGTTTGTGGCAAGAGAAAAGTAAGATATTGCAGGAGTTGAATTCTGCAGAAGATATTAGAAGGAGAGGTTCTTAGCCCCGTGGCTGGAGGGGAAACTTGTGACTTGGCTGTGTTACCTAGAAAGCACCTGGAAGACCCAGAGAGATGCCTCATTAGTCTCATGGCTACACTGCAGTGCAAACATAGTTGTGTATGAGCACTGGGCATGTCCATTGCTGCTGAGGAAAACTAGCTCAGACGCCCTCTTACAGTGCAGTGGGGTTCGTGTATGCAGAAAGGTGAGAGACATCCCTGGGGATGATGGTTGTTCACTGCAGGACACTGGCAGGCTGGCTGCACTCACCTTTTAAAGGCTTTACATCTATGCCCCCCGCAGCACTACTTTTAATTATCCTGTTAAGCTCTGTCTCTACCCACTTTAGTCAGGAGAGCTCAAGGAGAGATTTTCTTTCCTCCTTTTCAGTGTCAAGATGTGTTTCTTTGGTTTTTCCTCCCCTTGAATATACCGGTCTCTGAGACATGTCACAATTATCGCCTGTTCCAGCCTCATCTGATCCTTTTTTCTCCCTTCCCTTTTGGTGACTAGTTTTATTTGTTTGAATTTTATCAAGAGTGTTTTTTAATTATGTTTTTTATTGCATTTTAATCATGGTTTTATTGCCCCTTGCTGCACCTTGAGCATAGTATAAATATTATCATAGCTTTTCAATGTTTAAATGATACCATGTCTGCTATGATAAAATATGTCATTACTAAATGTGTCAGGAACAGCCACATTTTTTTTTCACATGGTCTTTGGTTGTTGTTCTGTAGCAAATATGCTTAACAGCCCTCAGCTTTGCTCTTCTGCTCAGCTTTGCTCTTCTGCGTGAAGAACTAGGATATCATCCTTTTCTGTTGTTTATTAAAAAAAAGAAAGAAAGAAAAAAGTGTGAGAAAAATCACAGCCTCTGGCTCAGTTGCTCAGTTAATGTAAAATGGCACAGTGTTATTAAAATCAATGACACCTGGGACAGGGTGGTCTGCCCAGGCTATCTAGTGGTACTAACATATCATAGAGAATATAATATTTCTAGAGTAATAATATAGCTAGAAATTTCCAATGGCCTCCCAAATTTTAGGCTGATTCACTTACAAATTAAAGTTCTGGATGACGGGCATCAAAAACAACAGTCCTGGAACTTCATTCAGTGTAAGTGCATATTATCTTTCCCTGGGTGAAATTCTGGCAAAGTTTTGTTATCTTTATTGTGTCCAGCAGGACTTCAAACCATGTTTTCTAGATATGTGAGTTTTCTTTAGAAAAAGCATTTGATACCCCATTCTTGATGCCTTGTGTTCTTCATGATAATATTTTCAGAGTCATTCTTCCAGTTAAATCAAGGAGCAACCACTAATAGAGCTTTGATTTGGTAACAGAGAGCAACTGGACAGGGTGTGATGTGCGCACATAATCTCATGAAAGGCTACACTAAGTGTAACACAACTTTATGCAAGGGCAGGAAATTGGTAGGGGGTCTGTGTGGCCTCAACAGCTTGTCTGTACACTCTTCATTCCAGGATCAGGGCCTCACCAAATCCTGTGTATGATAAATTCCTCTGAGTAGATAAAATGAGGGCCATCATGATGGAAACATTTTAATCATCAGCACAAAAAGCAACTGCCTGCACAGAACCACATGAACACCTGAGACCACAGCATGGCAATGGCAACTCCCTGCTGCACAAAAGACAAATTACAAGCACATTTTTCTAGAAAATATGTCCCTGATGCTGTGCAGTTTTTTTGATGCTTGTGTTTGGATTTTTGTTCTTTTAAATTTCATTATCATAGGGAAAGTATCCCAGATTTTAAAAGATCAATTTTAAAGACAAATTCTGCTCAGTTAATTTCTTGGTGACGACTGGGTTTTTAAAATTACTGCATGGATTGAAATGTCAATCAGTTTGGAAGTCCTGAAATCATTATCCTTTACTGTAAGGCTGCACAGCATCAGTATTGCAGTTAATGCCTAAGAAAGGACTCTGTATGGGTCAAGGTGAAGAGACTTCAGGGCAACCCCATCTGTATATAATCAGGTAGAGGCTGTATGAGAACCAAGGAGTAAAGCAAGTGTTGCAAGGCTGTTGTTCCTAATGGTAGCAGCAGGGAATGGTGCTTATTAACCAGACTCCAGAAAAGATGGAAATGTGGAATTTCTGTACTATTGAAAGAGTCCTGATTTTTTAAAAAAGACTTTGAAGCCAACAATCATGAAGTCCTTCTAAAAGTGACATTTTGGGAAAAAAATAATTTTCAGGTCAGTCAAGCCATTCTTTCCCCATCAAGGTGACTATAGTCTGCTCCTATTTTTGCAGAAATTGCTACATCACTTCACAATAAAATACATACTAAGAACAGAAACATAATTCTATTTAAAAACTGAAAGCCAAAATGTTACATTTGAACCCTGTTGAAATGTATTCCACCAAATATTCTTGGAAAATAAACTGTTTTGGAACTCAAAAACAAACAAAAAAAGCCTGATTCCAAAGAATGGACATTTTCTTAAGAAAAGAGTTGTAGCATTGAGATATTTTTCATCTGTTTTTAGTTGTTGAAGTTTGACTGTCTTCTGCATTGAAATGAAGAGAGTTGTGAAAACTTTTGTATGCTCCTTCTCTTTCCACCTGTTTCAGGTGGAAACTGTATTCACCATCAGTTGAGTCTATACACACACTGCACTATGTCTGTGATGAGGTTTGTTTTAATGAAAGAAAAGAGATAATAACTCATGGGTGGGTACAGTTCTTCAGTAGTACTGCTTGTAATGATAAATGTCATAATTTGCCTAAGTCCCTGTGTACCATTCCTCCCCTCTCAGTGCTAAGAATCTTTTGATCTAAGGAACATCCACAATAATTTAAAAATACAGTTTCAGATGGCATAAAAAGTTAAATTCCTTTTGAAATTAAAATTAAAAGCATTTACCAAGCAATCATGACTCTATTCCAGTTAATAAGTATATAAGATAATCAAACATCATGCTCCAAAACTCCAGTACTGGGAAGTAGAAAAGGATATTTTTTGCTTTTGCATTTTACATAATTATCTATCTTTGTTACAGATGGATTTTTAAAACCGCTTCTCCACTTAAAATATCAAATACTGGTTGCAGGCTAGCACAGGGGTGGCCAATCCTGTGTGTTTTCATATGGCTGTAAACCATAGGACACATGGCGAATCAATGGGAGAGATGATTGAAGAGCAATTCACAGATGGGAGATGACAATGGCTCATCATGGATCCTATTTTGTGAATTGGTGGGGCTATGCGTATAGTCTTTCAAGGTCACCCAGTGATATCAGCTTCATTAGCCCCTTCTGGCTTGGTACTTGCTATTAGCAGGAGACTCTGATTATACCCACAGTCCCTGTGCCAGCATGGCCCATTACTCCTCTTCCTGTGATGTGATTTAGCCCTGGCATGGAAACCTTACTTGAACAGCTCAAGAGGTGCATATGGCTCAAGAGCCACATGTTGCTCACTTCTGGTCTAAGACCATGAAAAAAAACATTGGTTTGATTGTCTCAATATTCCCCCCTTAACACGTATCTGCAGATTGCTTTTTAGCACGTTTGATGGAAATTATTCCTCTCAGCAAAATCAACAGTTGTTCAGAGCAAATCCCATACGAGAAAACTTGATTTCCTTTTTGTATGCTACAGATCATGGGCTCTTTTGGATAAGATAGGTTCTAACCTATCTAACCTATAAGATTGGTATAAGTGAGCCCAGTACCTAGTGGCATTAGCAAGGAGGTGATGAACACATCCAAAAACCTTTCATGGCTTTTTTTACAGGCGTTTAAAATAGAAAGTTTCCCTGATCTATCTAATTCATCAAGGGTACTTTGGAAATCCTATCATTGGTAGTGGAGGCTTAGATGCTCACATAGAAAAGCTTTATCCTTCTCTTGAAGCTATTTGGTCACGTAACAATTGTGTTATCAGCTCATTGACCGGTAGACAATGCATATGCAAATGTGTGCTCTTAAATTGTGCTAACAGGAGTAACATTTTTCTAAAAAAAAATATTTGCAAAATCACTTATTCTGAGTACGGTTTGTCTGGGATAAATCATGTTGCTGTGGAGACTCAAGGATGCTTGACTGGCTCTGCTCTACTGTTGACTGCTAAACCAAACCTGTGTACTCTGTGACTGAATTACTCTAGCATTTTTGGTTTCCAGAGGGACAGAGTTAAATGTTGCCTGCCTAAGAAATCCTCAGCTGAATAGCAAAGCATGGAAGCTCAAGCTGCAGTGAACAGTCACTCACCCCTTTTCTTTTGCATGACAGTCACCAGCAGAGTGGAACAGTGATAATCTCTTTTGGTAACACTGCTATGACTATTGCATCAGGAAGACTGATATTAAGGATGTACTCAAGAGTTTCTGATCTTCCAGTGAGTGTGTGTACATAACACAATAGATATGACTCTCTTGGCTATCCGGGGTTAGGAAGCAGAAGGCACAATGTCACCATCATAGGCCTGACTGAACTGGACTCATAAAATCCACTGACATCTCTGCTTCCAACTGCAGTGTTATTGATAACACATTGCTGTTTAAAGGGATTGTTCAAGTGTTTAGGGTTAAAGCTGCAGGACATATTTTTAGTTGGTGTAAGCTGGCCAGGTGCCCATCAATAGACGTATATTATTTTAAGTTTGTTGGTGGCATGGTTCTGTGATCACCAGCTGTAGACTTCTGTCTGGACTGCTCTGGTCTTAAAATCGTAGGAGCAATATTTTTGACATAGCAACTTAGTTAGGAAAGCTAATTAAAGAGCACATGGCTTTCGCTGATGACTTGTACATGTCATGCTGAATGCACCTGTCCAGAGATGCTGAGAAGTTTTAGGCTTGTTCTCTATTGGATGGGAAAATAACCTTGGCAAAAGCAAAGGACACCTAGGTAAACATTTCCTTACAAAATTCAGAAACTCATTTTGGCACCCTTGGTGAGCTGACAGATACGAAGGAAGTTCTTGATAGACACCACTCAAATCTCTCTGTTGGGTCTTCTGCTTGTTGTATTCAAAGGAAATAAAGATTTGTGTTTGAAAAGTTTGGCGTAGAACTGTTCAGTAGTCTACTTTTAAAACAATGACTAAAAGGAAAAGCAAAAGGTAAAAACACAGGTAAGCAAGCAAGGAATTAGCTGTAGCAGGCTGCCAGAATTAAGTCACAGCAGTGAAGTTCAGCAAGGAGCAGGAGTGCTTCTTTTAATCTCAGGAGCAACCATATGCCTAACTGTATAGTCAACACAGCGTAGCATTGGATCTGCTAGCAGCAGACATGCCAAGCTTTGTGCCTTGCCTTGAATGAAGTATGCTATTTACTAAATGAACATGCATATTCACACTCACTTATGCATGCTCTAAGCCGAAAATACTGGCCACTGCAGCCAGTGGAGGTGAGGAGTAACCATGCAACTATACAGAAAGTGGTCAATGAGGAATGTGGAGTCTGTTCTGAGCAGAGGGAAGGGTGTGAGGATGTCTGGTGTGGATAAATATTCATGTCTGGGAAACACCTGAGAACGAGCTGGATGTTTACTGGGTGAAATGATTGAAAACTTGGTGAAAGAAGTCTTAGGCAAGCGTGGAGGACCTGCTAAGTGTTGAAGAAGCTGCTGGAAAATGGCTCTGTCACCTTTCAGCTCTTTCACTTTTTCTGCTGGGTGGTACTGCCATCTCTTCCTCCTTTCTTACTTTGGACTAAAAAGGGACAACTTCCTTGTTTCTTTTTCAACAGGTATCATAAGAGTCCCTAATGGCCAGAAACTTTAATTGCAAGCAGATGTTGCAAACAAACTGAATATAAACCTAAACAGAAATGTTACCAAATGCAAGAGATATATGTTTCCTGCCCAGTCTTCAGGGCAGAACGTTCCTGTTGACATTTTCTTCCTTTAAACTTCTAGTTGTTTAAGTTGTATAACTTAAAATGTCTGTCATGCAATAGGCATTCTTTTAAAATAGCTATCATTTTTAATTAAATGCTGAAATCCTGCCTGGGAATCAACAAATATTTTTGAATTTTCAGGCTTTTCTTAGGGTGCTTAATTAAGATCTCAGTATCGTAATTTTTGACAAGTCTTTTTGAAAATCCCAGTGTGGATAATGTTATCTCAGCCAAATTAATTCCTAGAGTAATTTAGTTTGATTCATTAAGGGTTTAGCCCTTGTGAGATATTTTTTTGGCATGTCCATTTCCTTATAGACATAACTGTAAAATTAAGTGTGTGGAGACTTTTGATCACCTACAATTTAAATTTTATCATTACTAGTGATAATGAAAACTATTGTTTTCCAAGCTCTGATGATTTGTGTAATAGTGATTTAGAGAGATGGGATTTTCATATATGGGCCTTTTAAGATGTTGGGTCCTTTTCACTTTAATCTCTGGAGCAACAATTTTCCAGCCCTGAACAAGGCACACACCCTAACTTTACCTACTGATGTTTTTCAAATATTAGAAGTTAGAACTTTTTTTTTTTTAGTGAGTCCTTATTTGCTTTTCTCTCTCCTCTTCATGGGGCCAGGGGCAAGGAGAGAAGGCGAAAAACAGCTCTGCTAAGGGATGGGTAGGCAAGCTCCCAACCTACTGAACTCAACAGGAGGTTTGTTACTGATGTGAACAGGGCTCTCTCTGATGCACACACCTCTCCTCTTACATTCAGCAGGTACCCCAACAAGTCAGTACAAGCTTTGGGCACAAATGCGTGACATGGAAAGAATACATTTCTAAAATATTCCTTTATTTTTTATTCTGTTAAAATTACATTGCCTATAGAAGGCGCCAGACAGGACATACAGTCTGTTCTGTAAGTCTCTGTGAATAACTGCTGAGATTCCTGCTAAAAACACTCACACAACAGAAAATCAAAAATGCCCTTATAAAAGACCTTTAATTTCCCTTCCCCCTCATTTTTCCTCAGAGTGCCTTTATGTTCTTTTGATAGAAGCAAACTGGAATTAAATATTGAAAAGAGTTAAAAAAAAGGGGAAACTTCTTTCCTCAGACTCATAGAAAAAGATATTTCAAATCCATGAGAGACCATTTTGACCATCTAGCTTGACCTTCTGCAAAGTACAAGATATGGAATTTAGCCTTGTCAACCCTGTAAAGATACCAATAACCTGTGCTGGACTAAGGTATAGGTTCCAGAAAGACAGCTTGTCTTTATTCAGAGACATCAGAAGATGTAGAATCCACTGCTTTGTTTGACAGTTTATTTCATTTGTTAAGTTATTCATATTGTTAGAAAGTTGTGCCTCATCGTTAATATCAGATCCACCCATTGCTTTGGAAATAGGTACTGTTTATGTACTTTACTATGTGACTGTCTTCCCTCCAACACTGAAGCCTTAATTTGAAAACGTCTGCAGTGGATTATCCATTCAGGTCAGGATTTATGGAGATCCTGTGGGGTGTCGGTTTCTGTTAATTAGTGTGGGAGTCAGAAGCCAGAGAAAACCATAGGATCTGCCTGTCCAGCTGCTGGAATAGAGAGGGTCCTTTTCCTCACATTGATGCTGAGCTTCTCCATTGCTGGAGACTCTGTCATTACCAAGTCACAAAAAGTTGATGCTTCCTCCCTCATAGGCTGAAATCTTGTGAAAAAAATTCTTTTGGCAGATTTGCAGTGAAACAGCTTTCTTGTGTAACTGCCTACTGCCTTGCAGTGCTGGGGGAGAGGAGGTAAAAATGAGGTTATGGGCCAGAAACAATGGAGTTTTGAATGACAGCATCTACCTGATTCCTAGAACCAGTATTTAAGAGCCCCAATGGGGAAAATACATTTTGCAAAGCAAAGGGGAGAAAATATTTTATAGGCAGTTGTGCATGGCCTAAGATTCCAAAGGGAAAAATTGACTTCTACAAATCAGAGAAGAAATGTATTTTTCAGACTACAGTTTAAAAGCAGAAGGGGGGAGAGGAAATAACTTTTTCCACTGCTGAAAACCAATATGTATTTCAGGTGGCTCTTTGCAGAATAGGGGAAAAAAATATTTTCCTAAATAACAGAAAGCAAAGCAGCTATATTAGGAAATTACTGGTGGAAATGGAGTGGGAAAAGACTTCATCCCAAACTGATCTATAAGGACTCACCTGACCATCACAGAGGTGATGGGGATGCTAGGCAGCATCAGGGTCAGGGCAAATCAAAGAGACCTCTTATCTGTCATGGTCTGGAACAACTCAACATAGTACAGGAACTGGTCTGTCCCTACTCAAGAGAGCCTCAGACACAAAATGGAGAGGAAGGTTGTTCAGCTCCTTTCACTGTGCTTTTCCATGTAGGGAAGTAAAGTATAATCCATGAAATGTGTGGTGTTGAGGAGGATGCCATCATCCCAAAGGGAAGATGGAAGGTGATTATGATCTGTTTCCCAAAAACCTTAGAGGTTCTGCAGCATCTCAGGTGCCCCTCTGAGCTCTGTGTTGTTACATCAGTATTACTTCCAGACTGTTTTCTAGTATGCGTGTGAACTCCTTCCCTGTTAAAACCTGAACTATCCAACAACATTTTTGGGTGGAAGGTCAGTGACTCACTGCTGCTCACTGTTGCTGCCCTCCATATGGCAAGAGGTGTGGTTAGCATCTCCTGGTGGTAACTGTTCCTTCATACAGTCATTAGGGTGCTCATCAGCCAGGTCCTCCAGCGGCGTTTCCTCACAGATTCAGATTCAAGTGCACTCACAGTGATTTGTGTTTCTACCGGTGGGAATCAGCTCTTTCTTCCATCCACAGCTAGAGGAAACTCGACATCTTTCCTGTTCTGGTGCGGCCACTAGCTGCTTTGTTGTTGCTATTGGCAGGTGGCGTGGAAACTGCAGTTACAGTCTGGGAAGGTACTCCTTGCTAGTGTTGGTGGTAAAGCACTAACCAGCAATGGAAGCAATTGCTGCCATGTTACGATTTACACTCTTTGTATTTGACTGTCTCTCCTGGTGCCACCTTGGTCTATGAGCATGGGGGTGACCCCTTTGTCTTAGCTAGCCCTTGAGATAATGCTGAGACTTACTTAATCATCAGTTCCTTTTCTGCCACAGCAGCTGCTGCACTGCAGTCTTAATAAAACTGCTCCATAGTGATATATGTATGTCCAAGACATAATCAGGGCTCCTACTATGTGTATTGTCATTGCCAGAGGGATTTCTTCACTAGAATACCCTTGTGATGGCTGGGATCATGTTCACCGTTTGTGGCACCTGTCAGTGATAATTCAGCAGCTACTGCTGATGAGACAAAAGTCAGGTCCAAGATAGTTAATAACAGGGCCACTGCAGCAGCAATGGAGTGGGCATGGCAGAAAAGTCAGGCCTACAAAACTATTTACAGGAAAAAGAAATCAGACTATTCAGTGGCTGAGCAGGAATTGGATATTGCAGTGCTTGGTGTTGGTCAAGCACCAATCAGGTATTAACAGGTAAAGTAACCTACACTCTTTTTATCTGCATTTACTACTAAACCAGCTTTTACTATTGTTATAGCTCTTCATTAGACCCTTTCATGTTCTGCAAGGCTTTTCAAATGTGAACAGTACCTCAGTGGTTGTTAATGGCTATCATCTGATAACCATTAGTGGGTTATCAAACCATGTGGTAGTTTAACTGGGATGAAAAGGCAAGTAAATTGTAGTGATGAAGCACAGAAGTGGATGGGAAAGATGATGTGGGAAGGCAGAAGGTGGGGTGAATGTTTCATCAGTGGCACACTGTAGGTAAGGCAGTACTTGGACCATGCAGATACTAAGCACTGGCACAGATCCCTTCTTTTACAGAGTCTGGGATTTCAGCTGAGTTGTGTCTCCCTTAACTACAATTCATTGCTGTCTTCACTTCTGAGGTCTTGAAATGCCGTCCCCCACTTTCTAGAGACCGTATCTCCTATTGCAAGTGGGAACATGTTTTTGAGTCAGTGCTGTGCACGCAGCCTAGGAAATGGCTGGGACTCCTTGCATGGTCTGGGCAGAGTTGCTCCTCTTGCTGCGGCTGCTGCTGCTGCTTGTAAAAGGGAAGACCATCAATCTCCCCTTCAGACTGGGATTCTCATAATCATTCTTGAAGAAGTGCCCCAAATACAACAAAGTATCCTTTCTCCTCCTGCCCCGCAACTGTCTGTACTCACTAGATTTAATGAGACTTAATATTTCTGCCACTATCCCTTGTAGAATAGAACAGAATAAAGCAGCATAATGCTATCTAAGCATGATGTGAGCAGAACACATTTATTTATGTCTGTTCATTAGACTCCTGTAATGCAGCCAGTTTCTCCTCCAGTTTTTGAATAGGAGTAGCGTGGGTTTTCAGTCATCTAACAATGATTTTGTGACTTGCAGAATGGCACAGAGTAAAGTCTCAGATGATAAACGTGTCTGCCCGCCTTCTTTGGTGGCTTGAGTTTCTGGACACACAGGAACAGAGAGAGCCCAGTGGAGAAATAAACTTGAATTTTTTGGGTCTTGGCTATAAACAAGGAGCTGGGAGCTCATTCTGTCTGGCTTTGTGTGCCTGCATCATTCTTTCTGGTGCCTATTGGATAGTGAAATCAAAGCAAAATTTCAGCAATCCAGCGAAAAGAGAATGTATAAAAAAAAGAAGACCAACAGAAGAGCTGTTAACATTTCTTTACATATTTGAAGGCTGAAAATGGCCTTGGTCTGACTTCTCATGTATTACAGACAGTTACATTTCAGCCAAGTATTTCACCATCGAATCCAGGAGCTACCAGTGTAAAGCACCTTCCAAAGCATATTTTCCACAAAGGAAACAAGAGATGTAAATCTGGTACCCTTCATAGTCTGTTCCAATGGTTAATCACACTCACTGTGCTTTATTTCTCATTTGAATTTGTCTGGCTTTAACTCTCATCCACTGATTCCTGTTATGACTTTCTCTGCTAGATTGGTTTAATTTTACTTCCCACGCCCTATTCCTTTCAGATTTATTGGGTAAGTTCTTCTAAAAATAAAATAAAAGCTACAACAATCTGCAGAGGGAAAGGAAGAACGGAAGAACAGAAGGAAGGAAGGAAGGAAGGAAGAAAGGAAGAAAGAAAGAAAGAGCAAGAAAGAAAAAGAAAAAGAAAAAGAAAGCAAGGAAGAAAGAAAAAGAAAAAGAAAGCAAGGAAGAAAGAAAAAGAAAGAAGGAAGGAAAGAAGGAAGGAAGGAAGGAAGAAAGGAAGAAAGAAAAAGAAAAAGAAAGAAAAAGAAAGAAGGAAGGAAAGAAGGAAAGAAAGAAAGAAGAAAAGAAAGAAAAGAAAGAAAAGAAAAAGAAAAAGAAAAAGAAAAAGAAAAAGAAAGAAAGGAAGAAAGAAAAAGAAAGAAAAAGAAAAAGAAAAAGAAAGAAGGAAGGAAAGAAGGAAGGAAAGAAGGAAGGAAAGAAGGAAAGAAGGAAGGAAAGAAGGAAGGAAGGAAGGAAGAAAGGAAGAAAGGAAGAAAGGAAGAAAGGAAGACAGAAAGAAAGAAAGAGAAAGAAAGAAAGAGCAAGAAAGAAAAAGAAAGAAAGAAAGAGTGAGTGGGTAAGCACTCTCTCTGTGTTTTCCTGATGTACAATTCATTGAGCCATCATGACAGTATTCAGGGCAGTCAAACCTAAAGAGTCGTAAGTCAAGATTAACAATGCCATGGAAAGACTGATAAGAGCATGTCATATCTGTCATTTGCTATTTGTCCTTAAAGTGCCCTTTTTAGGGTAGCTCAGGATGGTTGGCTTCTAGGCACTCATAAGGTGAAAGTATAAAAAAATATTGATAAAAACTATAAAGATCTCTGAGATCAGTTCATTATATCCTTGCATTCATACATATTTTTCAAAACCTCAGATTTTTTTCTAAAAGCCAAGTATTTTTTAAAACCTGACTTTATGCAGGACAGATTAAGAAGTCATGAACTTTTAAACACAACTGTTCTACACTAGTTCCAAGTCACGTTCACTGCCCTGCTTTCCCCTTAGCTAATAGGTTTCCTAACATTATGCACTCTCTTTGTGTAACCAGGACTCAGGATACCCCATGGAACAGAGCCGTTCTGCCAAATCTTGTCTCCGACTCTTTGTGAATTTAACCATCTTCTCTTTATCTCTGACTTGAGAGTAGTGATGGAAGGGCACACCTGAAGAAGAACCCTCCAGTACCTCCATTTATAACAATTTTGGTTGTTCAGGTACTGGAAGAGACTGTGAGATAAGCTGTGTATTTTGCTACTGTCATGTACATAAGCAACCATATGCACTTGAAACAGGAGTCCAATGACAATGGCTCTGTTATCTTTGAAAGCCTTTAATGAGCTCCATATGTCTAGCAATCTGCAGCACAAATTCTAGGCACAAATTAAAATGTGGCTTTTTTTCTCAAGGACTCATTGGCTTACTACTATGGACCATGTTCTGAACGTTGTTAGGATACTGGGAGGTGGATGTCTCTGGATAGTGTCACTGGTTCCTGATCTGAATCCTGTAGCAAGCCAAGGTTTGCAGGGATAGGTAACAGCTTTTATTAAACCAACTGTTGGAGACAGTAGAGGAGGTGTCAGGAGCACAAACTCTACTGCCAAAAACTTGACTATTTTTTCCCCTGCCTGTGTTAGTTGGCTTAATAAGGCCCTTATTTGCAAAACTTTCTAGTCCTATACCTTCAGATCATTATGGCTTCAGCAGTAAGGGTGTCCGCAAAAAGAACTGAGAAGGTCACATTAAGTCACTCTTACAATGCTGTAAACATCTAGTCTTGCATAAAAATAGACCTATGGTGTCATTACTAGAGATAGGTTTAGACCAATGACTGTTTTCTCTATGCATTTTTGCAAGACTTTGCATTTGGAACTGAATTTTGTTTCCTGAGCTCATCTACAATCACAACAAGGTGGAATTCTATTTTGCATATCTTACAGCACTGTCACGAATAGCAGCAAGCTGTGCAAGATTGCTAGCTTACAGTAGGTTATTTCTGCACTGTACCAATCTACCTGGAATTTCATACAGCAGTTACTGGTGATGTCTTCCCTACTGGCAGCAAAAGTTCGTTGTTAGTCCAGCCACCTCCAATCGCAGCATCCCAACTTCAGGCTTTGGGAATATTAAAGGGTTCTCACAAGAGAAGACTTTGATGAATTCAGTGATGCATTAAGGACAGGCTGATGCATTGCTCAGAAAATGATCTGTAGCTCTGCAGCTAAGAAGTGATGAAAAGGAACAATCAAGCTCTCTTTGTAATGTTATGTCCTTGCCACACTGCTGTATTTAAGGTTCCTCATCCTCATGGCTTAGCCAAAGACACAAACAATGCAGTTAGCCAAGGATGTCCATCAGTCTGGAAGAATCTTTGGTTTCTTCAGGCACAAAAAAGGCCACAGATATTCAAGCAGCTGGCTTCCTTGCAGTGGTAGTAGCAGCAGATTTTTTCCAATGTTTTTCACAGAAAAGAAACTAGTGAAATCTGGCTATTTTGCTTAGGCATTTAGCTTCAGCCAAAGGCTAAGTGACCTCTCCTGCTTCTTGTCGATAGGGTGAAATAACCCCAATTTGCTTTATAGTAGAAATTGCCTTGAGATTATCTAATGAAGGTGTTATTATCATTATTATGAAGTGAATGGGAAAAGTGTTTGGATAATTGGCAGAAGAGAAAATGAGAACAGTGAACGGTTACAACTCTGAGGCCCCTTGGCAACAGATACCTTCTTAAGTGTATCTGAAACAGACAGCTTCCTTGATCAGTACAGACCTCTCTGCTGGAGAGGCAGCTTCCTCTAGAAGTGTAACTGTGAATTTAAATGCGCAGGAACCAAGAAACAGAAATAACAAGGTTCTTGATTTCCACCCCTCCCACTAACTAAATATGCATTTACTGCTAATTAACTTAGAGGTATAGACCACATTCCCTGGCAGAAATTTGTCTCCTACTATTTGTTAGGTTGAATAGCAAAGAAACATCTTTTCCCATTTGCATTAGCATGTCCTTGTTTTGTTCTGTTGTGTTGTTTTTTTTAAAAAAACTGTGGGTTTTACTGCTAGGAAAATATGTCCAGATTCCTCTAAGGAGGTAATATCTTTCTCCCACTCCACTGAAACACAGGAGTAAAAGATGGAGCAAATATTTTAGGGTAAATGCTTAAAGCAGCCTCAGGCTCTGTCTTTGCATCTGCCCCTCCACTCTCCGGAGTGGTGGAAATGCACCAGGCTCTTGTGAGCCTTTCAGTGCTGAGCTGCCCAGGGAGGGCGATGTGTGGTGTGAGACCAGCTATCGTCCTAGGATGCTGAGGCTGGGTCCCTGCTGCCACTCGTGATGCTGTTCTCCATCCAGGGAGGCTCCAGGTGCGATGTTGTGGATGCATATCCAGCCTTTTTTTGCTTGCCTATTTTCTTCTATTTTTTTTAATTTTATTTTTACTTTTAAATACAGGGCTCAAGTGCTTTTTTTTTTTTGGCTGTAGTATATTCCACCTGACATCTGGCTGTTGTGCCAGGAGGTCACGGAGCTCCTCTAGGTTCTACATCATATCAGCCAGCCTGGTGCAGGTCTTTCCAGCACCATCCCAAGGGGTCTAAGAGGGAACCAGAGGTGCCCATTTAGACAACTGAATTTCTTTCCCTGAGAGTCATTCTGCATCATATGTTTATTCTCCCAAAAAGCTCCTGTTCTCTCACTGGCATAGTTGTCAGGGACTAAAGTTTTCTACAGGAAATAAAAGAAAAAGCAACCTGATCTCACCATTTCTTCTTATAAGTAAATATATGTTTTTATTCTTGGTAGGGGTGTTGTTTATAAATGGGTGATGGGGAGGGACCTAGCATGCAAACCAGTTATACATTCCTTTCCTCCTCCTCCTTTTGCATTCTTGTGATTTTCGGAATTCAGAGAGCCTTTGTTGTCCAAAGTTACATGTTATTATGCTCCTAGCTGAAGCATCGAAATGAAGGACAGTAAATTTTGACTGTTGTAATGAGATAGGAAGCATGATCGAATATGTAGGGACTGAGGCGCTGCATGGTAGCTGCTGAAATGACTAGCAGGAAGGCAATTTTCTACTTCATGTCCCTTTTATCCATTCCTACTCATTTATATAGAGTGTAAGTTCTTAGCATGTTCCTGTGAATCTACACAATAGCTTATACAACATCGCTTCAGTCTCAGTTGGAGCCTGTAGAGCCCCTTGTCAGAACATATAATAAATACTTACAAACAAATGATAATAAATTCTAATAGCAGTTAGTGCCGCATGAGGATATCACAGAGGCACTGATTGTTCTTTCATTACACTGAGAAACAGAAACATTCAGGCAATCAGCACAGTGAGTTCAAGGCCTGGCCATCAGCACTAATAATGTCACTTGTCGCCAAACCTAAGCAGAAGCCTGACAGAGCAGGAAAGGGCAAATAGCTACCACCCACCTTTAAAGCGACCCAACATGACACAGCCCAGATCATTTTTCCATGTGAAAATTTCAGGATTTTTTTTTCCCTGAGAATAAACCACTGTTAAAATAAACCACAAATGCCACAACCCTCATGGCTCTCATTTGCCTCCTGCAGTCTGATCACACGAATAAATTATGAGAGCATGAAGCAGCTCTCCAGTCAAGCTGAAAGAGGAGGAGCTGACAAGCAAGGGAAACATTCTCCTGTAACCTTGAACTTGTATTCACTTCCCTCTGAAAACAAGATGTCTCAAGGCAGACAGGGGTGGAGGTGAAGTACTTCACAACATCAATACCATGTTATAAATACCTCAGAACTGTGGTAGCCTGAAGGTTTTGTGGCCTCCATGGAATTTAAAATCAACCTACCACGGAGCATTTCCTTTTCACACTGAAAAAAAAAAAATCCAAGTTCAGCTTGTTGCAATTATAAATCGTTGGAGAAAGAGGGCTTAACAAAGGAATAACTCCTGTTCAGTGATTCAGTGCTTCAGCTGACGGAGAGCTGAGCCAATAATCTGGGTGATACTCTAGAAAACTAGGGTAGGGCTGAGGAGCTATACTCAATTCCTGGCACACCCACAAACTGTATAATACTGGACAAGTCAGTAAATCTGATTTGTTCCTCAGTATATCCTTTGTGAAATGGACACACTCCTTCCCTGCTTTACAGCATAGCTGTGGGAATAAAAATCTTTAAAGTCTGTTAAAAATGATTTGCACAGGCAGGAGGGCATCTAACTGTCCCTGCCACTCAAGCATCCTATCAGTTATCAGATGGAGGAAAATGAGTTATGACCCCAAAACTTGGTCTCTCCATCCTTTACGTGCTCTATAGTGTTCAGCACATGATAAAGTGCCTGGAAAACCAGGGTAATTCTGGAAATCTTGTGAAAAGCCTGTATGTGAAGGTGAATAAACTTCCTGTGAGACATTGAGTCTTTTGTTATTTTCTTCTTCAGCTTTTCTTGGAACCACCCTGAGAGAAAAAGGGTTAAAATAAATACAAATAAATACATGAATCCTCAACTTGTCTGTTAGGAAAAGGAATGGAGAGAGAGACAGATTTCATGAGAGCTCAGAAAACATAGACATGGATGAGAGCCATACAAAAGCAGGAAAAACTTGCCTATCTCTGGTGGCGTGAGGTGCAGATGTGCTCCAGCAACCCTGCTGCTTGGTTTCAGTGCTGCTGGTGTACACAGGGTCATGAAAAGACAAAGCCATGCCCTCAGCAGGGTTAATAATTGAAGTCCAAGGGGAGAATGAAGAGGGATGAGATGTAATGGAAAGCATCAGGACAAAACAGTGAAGCTAAGTAAAAATTTTTCTGTGCCCCACCCTGCAGTGGAGTTTATTATTGTACTCAAATCTCCTAAGCCCCAAATCTATATCCAGCCATTAAGCTATATTGTCCTTTTACATGTTCATAAGTTCCTCCTGCTTTTACCATCATGACCTCAAATGATGTGTCTGAACACACTATCTGATGGTGTAAAAGAAGCGCTTTCTAAAGAGGTCACAACAGGCTTTTTCACAATGGAAATGTAGCAAACAAGTCAGTTCTGTTGCATGCTGAGGCTTTATAGAGTCCAGGAATGGCCACCCAGAGTAATTTCTGTGGCTGGTTGCCTTACGGGCATCCTCAGAGTAGCTAGAATTGATTTGAAAGTGAAACTTGGATTTTAGGAAATTCATGGATGCTTTTATTCACAGGGGAAAGAAAGAAGAGGGTAAGACTAAAAGCCAATGCAATACCTTTTGTCTACATTTAGCTCCTATAATAAAGACGCCTGAAAAATATGGGTTGTTGTCTGTCTGCTGTTCTTATGACAGTGCTGCGCAGAAGGCATGTGATGGGAAAATTGAGACAGGTGTCTAGCACAGACCTGCTGTAGATGAAGAGTGGTTAATAAGCAGGGTGCTAACACGCGTCATTCAGATCCATGTAATCAGACCAGACACTTTATTGAATCCAGGATGAAGCTAAAGGCTTCACTTTTCTAGGCATAAAAAAAAAAAAAAAAAAAAAGACGCGTGAATGAGAATATATGCACAAAATCAAAATACGTGCACCCCTCTGTTGACATGAAAAGGACTAATTAATTATCTAAGTTGTCACATCCCCAGCTATTCTGCATTCTGTCTCGCATGCACATTCTCACTTTATCACTTTTTTTTTTAAAGGATATAAAGCAAAATTTAAATTAAACACCTATAATGCTATGTCTGATATTAGTGATCACAACATTTTAAACACAATGAGACAAAGGAAGGAAGAAAGATAGATTCAGCAAAAAAAAACCCAACACAACAAACATATAAAAGGAAAGGTCAGGGAGATGCACAAAATCTTACAAAGCCACACAGTAACAGGGGAAATAAATAGGCGACAAGCATGTGCACACACACACACACACACACACTCACAAATCTCTTCTTGGGTTAATAGTGGTTTACAGATGCATCCAATATTTCTGGTAAACAGTTACTCACTACCAAGTCTCTTTCTCTAAACTTCTAAACTCTTGTTTCTGAAATAAACAGAGAATCAGGCAGCTGTCCTGTCTGGTTATTCATGTTTAACCACAGGCTGAAAGTCAGCCACTTCTAAAAAAAATAAATAACCTTTTCCATTTATTTTAGCTCTGGAATTTTATTCTGATTTAGCTGTGTTTTCCTCATCTCATCAGGCTTCTGCATTTATGTCCTTAGCCTGTCCTTATTTCACATTGCTCTCTTGCTCACTCTTTGCTATACTTTATTGAACTCATGAACAGCATCAGCACTAACATACAGTAGAGTCCAACAGCTTATATTTCCCACTGACTAATGTGCAAGGATTTACTACTTTAAGATCAAATGAAACAAAGATAGAAACCAACTGAGGATTGCTTTGCAAAATCCCAAACTTACTTCTTCCACCTTTAGTTTGCACTCACTTTGGGACAAAGAGTATTTCTGTTTCTGTCACAGGAAAAAAACATTTTGATAATATACATACTAAAAATAATATTTTTTGCAGAGCTTTTAAATGGAGAAACAGAAATTGCAGTGCAGAATCCCAGGAGATCCAACTGAAATTTTCAAACTGCAATTAAAAATATAAATAAACACTCCCCCCGATTTTAGAATAAACCATCTCCTTTTTTAAAGAAAAAAAAAACTCCATGGAAGACTGAGATATGGCAGTGTTAAAAAAAAGAAAGAAAAGCAAAATATGTTCACATTAACCAAAAAATCCCCCAAAACCTGAGCCCAAACCCCACTTTCTATTTTTAAACCAGCTCTGAAGTTTCATAGGTCTTAAAAAGACAACTGTGACCATTTAGTCCAACAACCTCCAAAACACTGAACCATTAATTTAGCTTCATAATTCCTGCATCAAGCCCAATAACGTGAAGATGAACTAAACTATGCCTCATAGAGAAATATTGATTTTTTTTTTAAGGTTTCCAGGGACAGGCGGTCTACAACAGAGTATGATTTGATAGTTATTTACCTGTATCATTAAAAATGAGCACCTTTATTTCCACTTTGAATTTCCTGTTCGCCATCTTCCAGTCCCGGGTTCTCGTTACACCTCTCTGTGAGATTAAACCTCTCAGCTAGATTTGGAAGTTGTCGTCTTTTGTAAACCTTCTTCCTGTTTTGATATACATGACTATGTCTGAAAATATCCTCTCTATCACCAAAACCTGATGAAATATGATATAGCTTGAAGGGAAAACCAGATGTCTTGGTGACAATTTTTCATAGTGTCTGCAGCTGAAGACAATAATACAATTAAAATAAAAAAAAGAAAAAGAGAAAATAAAGGTTAAAAGTTAGCCAAGAGTAAAAAAAAATTGGAAAGAAACTTCTAAGCATTTCCAAAAGAAGAAAAAACCACTCAAACACATGCACACACAGTCACTCCAGGGTCCCTGCTCGCCTTCCTGACTGTCCCTTGCTGGCTGGGTGCTGTCTCCCTGTGGCATCCCAGGGGATGTTCAGCCCAGACTGGGCAGGGTAGTGATGCCATGGGGCAACTTCTGGCAGCACCAAACCAGGTTCAAACCACTGCCTCTCTTGCTCCAAGATAGCTCCCTACTGTTAAAAAAAAAAAAAAAAAGCTATGTTAATGTGCCTTTTCAGTTTGACTCCTCTGTTTCAAAAGTAACTTTGAAATTACCCACTGACTGTTTAGTCCAGCTGATACTCATTTATTTGCTATGACGGGTTTTGGTAAACACCCTCCAGAGACTGTTGTGTGTTTTATCTGCACACACCATGTGCTTTCACATTTTCATCTTAACAGGGGTTGCTGTTCAGGCCATTTACCAAGGATGTTTGGTTGCAGGGGGGTGAGCAGGCGCCTGCATGCGGCCAAGTGTCATCTGCAGCCCGGCTAAGCACGGGTGGTCTATGGGCCTTTAGCCATGTTAAAATATAGTTACAGTAGACATGAGACTGTCTGTATAGAGAATACTGATATGTAGTCAAAGGGTATTAGTGGAGTACAGTTAGGACAGGATTTGGCTTCCCCAATATCAGATGCTAAAAAGTTACGAGACACATTTTATAGTTAATGGAGAGGAATCAGCGTTACTGGAAGCTGATTCATCTCAGCTCTCTTAGAGAACCATTTTAGGATGGGAAATAGTTCTTTCTGTTGACTCTGAAAGAAACCTATAATGACTTGCTTTAATTTTGACCAAAAACTGTTCGATGTCTCAATTACAGAAGGGTACTACAAGCTTGTGAGCAAAGGTATTTAGAACTGTCTCCTGTTTGGTTTTTCATCACCTATTTTGTTAGTGTGCCTTTTTTAGGAATTCTCATGTTTTCTAGATCTTTTGAAAGAAATACACTCAAAAGCAGGCAAATGAGAAAGATTAGTAGGTTAGATCATGAAATAGAAATGTTCTTGGAAAGAAAATTTATCAAGGGAAAAAGGAAAGATGCGACATAGTAGGTAAGTATTAATCCTAGGGTTGTTGAACCGAAAAAGGGAGCCAAGTTTTTGCTGGGAATAGCAGGGACTGTCTCAGATGTGAGCTTCACCATAGGTCAGAACTAGGAGTAGGGGTCATAGCGCTTCCCTATTACCAGTTATAGATTTGCAAGGTATGCCAACTTTTGCTCTTTTTTCAAGGAAATTTTCCAATCTCTAACGAAAAGGTGACTCTTTAAGTGTATGTAATACCTAAGCATCCACATTGCTTTCCATCAGGTATTTTGCGTATGTCATGGTTTAACCCCAGTTGGCAACTAAGCACCACACAGCCGCTTGCTCACCCTCTCCCCCTTCCCCAGTGGGATGGGGGAGACAATCAGAAGACCAAAAGTAAGAAAACTCGTGGGTTGAGATAAGAACAGTTTAATACTTGAAGAAAAATAATAATAATAATAATGATGATGATGATGATGATGATGATGCAATGGAATGTAAAACAACGAGAGAGAGAAAAAAACCCCCAAAAAAACAGGGAAAGAAAAACAAGTGATGCAACCGCTCACCACCTGCCGACTGATGCCCAGTCAGTCCCCAAGCAGCGATTGCTGCCCCCTGGCCAACTCCCCCCAGTTTATGTACTGAGCATGCCGCCACATGATATGGAATATCCCTTTGGCCAGGTTGGGTCAGTTGTCCTGGCTGTGCCCTCTCCCAGCTTCTTGTGCACCTCCTCGCTGGCAGAGCATGGGAAGCTGAGAAGTCCTTGACTTAGTATAAACACTGCTTAGCAACAACTAAAACGTCAGTGTGTTATCACATTATTCTCATGCGAAATCCAAAACACAGCACTGTACCAGCTACTAGGATGAAAATTAACTCTATCCCAGCTGAAACCAGGATAGCATATAATCAATGTTTAGAACTAGTTTGAAATATATTTTGTACACCACATACAGTTTGCTTTGGAACAGCCAACAAAGAAAAAATAGCTTCTTGAGCACACACACACAGCCACACATACACAGAAAAACAAAGAGAGAATTGTTATAAGGCAGAGGGCCCATACTTTTGATACAATCATCAGTCTGGCTTTACGTTTACATCAGAGCAAGAGAAAAAAAGATAGGGGGATCATAACAGTGCACTAATCTGATTTTATTCTGGCTCTTTCTCTGCAAAAAAGGGACTGTTTCATAACATCTGAGAGGCACGTTTTTTCATATCTGTCTAAGCACTCTTTATCCCAAGCCATGTGGTTCAGTTCTGGCTTGAGATGAGAAGTCAGCCAAACAGGGGACAGTAGCATATAAGGGATTCACATTCAGGAGAATAGCCTGCTTCATCTATAATTGCAAGACACACACGCAAAGAGTTTCTGATGGCTTTGGTACCACACAGCCATCAAATGCTGCCTGTACTTCAGGTTTTTCTTCCCCGCTTTGCTCCCCCCCCCCCCCCCCCCCCGCCTCTGGATTATGAAAATGTTCTTTACAACTCATCCGAAACATAATCCTTGCTTTCCTGTTCATTCAGAGTAAAAAGCCTCAAACCAAATCATACCAAAACACAACACCCTGCTTTCACTGATTGTATGAGACGTTTAGAGACTTGGAAAAGTGTCTGATCCTGCCTTATAGCAAAGCACTGAAAACCAAAACAGAGCCCACTCTGAACAGGCAGAGAATTCTACAGGCTTTTCTCTTGGGGGATGGACGGAAAAGATCCTACCACTCCATCCACCTCCTCCAGAAGGGTGAAGAGGAGGTGAGCTATCCAAACAGAAGTCCCTCCCCTGGAATGACTGAAGGATACAGACATCTAACCTGAAGAAGGTCTTCTGTTTCTTACCTGCCTGGAGCTGTCCCACCCCTCAAGAAGTCCAGAAGCTTCCCTTGAATGATTAGTTGTTTATTGTCTTGGACACAGCATCTCTGGAGGACACCTACCCTTCCCCCAAATCAATAAATTCAAAACCCAACAGTCTACTGTGTATGGTGGACTGTAATTCTAGCTTAGCTTGACTTTGTTTATGGACTATCATCATAGCTGTTTTACAACAGATGAACATCTAAGACCATAGGAACTGAATTCTGAGGGTCAGCTTCTCCCTCAGACAGAATTATTTTCTCTGTAGACTGAGACTCTTGAATCAACCATTCCTACTGTTTTTTTCAGCAGTATGTACAACATGGAGTGGTAGTGGCATCCTCAGTAACAGATTTGGGTAGGGAGTAAGGTTCATTTTTCTCCGTCCTAGTTACTAAGTAGGCCATATAGGGGCAAAAAGCATGTATTTTGCTAAACAATCATTACTTCAGAAAGACATGAGCTTTTGTGTAAAGACAAGGGACTGAAAGAGCCAAAAGCCCCACAGTTGCATCTTACATATGATTCAGGTATGGTTTTATAACAGACTACTAACAGCTTTGAGAAAAAAAGATTATAAACACTTGGTTTAATTCCTGTAATGGAGGTTGAGAATTTTTTGCCACCTTCAGAAAAATATCATTCTCTTCAGAAAGGATGAATTTGTTTCTTCTTAAACTGCCTAATGAGATGAACGAATATCACACAACAATAACTTCTTCTAATTATAGGAAGTCTATAATAAATTAAAGCAGAGAAATATCTATTTCTCTTTTCTGTACAGCAGCATTTTCAGTGTTCATCAACATTACCCCGAAGGCAGGAACGGAGTCATGCATGATCAATTTGTCTTACAAGTCTTCCAAAATAGTTCCCTGTCTCCATTTAGCACTGTCAAGGTTTGTTCTACTTTGCCATTTCAGCCAAGATTTAGAGCTTCCACACTTTGATTCTTTGGATGAACGAGGATTAAAGTTTTCATTGCTTGTTTGTAATGAGGCAAGTTGTAGCTGTAATTATGTAACCAATTTGCTGCAGTTAACTCTTGAAAAGAACAGCCATGGTCCAGTCAGAGGTTCATTTTGTGTTGATGAGGTCTGTAGTCAATGCAGATAGTGTAAGTCGAAAGTCAGTGGGATCTGGGTGCCTAAAACTGACATGGCTTTGAAAAATCCAATGGTAATCATTGAATGACTGGAAAAATAGACACAGATAACAGTGACCATTTAAGGTTAATGTAAGGAAATCCAAATCTCTTTGTGTGTTTTTCTTTGTGTTAATGCTGTTCTAAGATCAGAGGAATTTCATTAAAAGACCCAAGCTAGTTAAGATCTAGCCTCCGAGTAATACATTAATAAATTTTAGGGGAAAAGAGACCTTTCTGATCACCTGCATTACACAGGCAGCAGAAATACACACTTTACTTTTATTAGAATGCAATACACACTTTACTTTTTATTAGAATGAATAACTTAATACCAAATTCATAACTTCTAAAAAGATATAATCTTCTTCAAAGGACTCCTAAATATGGAAAGTTTATTGGTAAATTGCCCCAGTTTTTAATTCTACTATAATTAAAAATGAGCAACTTACTTTTCGTTGATTGTTGCTTGCTTCAGCCTCCAGACTTAGGATTTTCTTCTGTCTTTAATAATACAACATTAAAAGGACGTGCACATTCTTACATCAAGATCCAATTGCTTCTCTACATTCTCTTTCACTAAGTAAATGTAGACTGGATTTTTTCAGATTCTCATTAGAAGAGTATTTTTTCAGGTCCTGGGGGAGAATTTTGGACATAAGAGAGCAGTTGGCAGGTCTTGGTACTTCTTTGGATCAATATTGCGTCCAGTTTGTTATCTCCATATACTAGTCATAACCTTTTTGGAAATCACTATTCTTTCAAGGTGGGGTCCCACAGTTCACATGTGCAGTCCTCACTTTTCAGTCCCAGATGGATTATACTTTGCTGTAATACAGTACAGGTTGTTTGACCACAGCAGACCTATAACATTGTTGACTAGGTACTGTTGGCTGAATATTATTATTAGTCAATCCTCAGCTCTTTATATTATCAACAAAGCTTTTTGCAATGATATTTTCTTCCAGTTCATTGACAAAAACTATCTGTGAACAATGTGTTAAAAGCACTGTAAATAATTTGTGATATCTCACTTAGTGTGCCAGGCATATACGTGTGTGTTTCTGTATCTGTGAGTACTTTCTAAATATACATTATTTTGCTGTTGCTGTTTGAGTTTAGATATGCAGAATCAAGTGTTTTGTTAAAGTACTGTGCAGTGTGTAATGGACTTCTTGTCTTGTGGAAAAAAGACAATGGCAAAATTAGGTTTGCTACAAGTTAAGAGATACTCTTCTTTAATTCAGGTGGTTGAATGGTGGTAAATTTTCCAATGTTGCAAGTGAAAGGCTTTTGGAGCATCCTTGGGACATCCTTGAGAGTACAGGAAAAGAATAAAAGATTTCAGAGACCAGGGCGATTGCTTACATTGCTTCTGTTATTGGCAGCTTAACACTGCAAACATGAAAGCCACTCTTGCATCTTTACAGAGTTCCAGTGTGCTTCAGAAATTCTTCCCTGAGACAGCCAAAGTAAATACATAAATATATTCTAGCCCAAAATACAACCCACACTTATACATTGGAGTTATTACTTCTCATTGAGGCTTCATAGACAACTCTTTAACTGACAGAAAGAGTTTGGACCTTTGAATTGAGAGAGTTGTGACTTACATTTTAAGATCCAGAGCTTCTTCGCTCTTGTCTTAGACATGCTGTGGGGTACAACAACAGGTATGGATGAGAAATTTATTCCCTCGGAAAAAAAAAAAAAAAAGAAAAAGGAAGCATGAGAGATTTGGAGTACAGTTTATTGTGGAAGAGTTTGGCAACTTTGCCTATGGGATTGTAATCTGAATGCGAATTTTCTGGCAGTAAGCATAGAAAAAGAAAGGATAAAATATTTCCATGTTAGGCTAGAGAAATGTTTATTAATACTGTGGTGGGTTGACTCTGGCTGGATGCCAGGTGCCCACCAAAGCCACTCTATCACTCCCCTCCTCAGATGGACAGGAGAGAGAAAATATAACGAAAGGCTCGTGGGTCGAGGTAAGGACAGGGAGAGAGAGCTCACCAATTACCGTCACGGGCAAAACAGACTCGACTGGGGGAAAATTAATTTAATTTATTACCAATTACCAGAGTAGGATAATGAGAAAATAAAAACCAAATCTTAAACCACCTTCCCCCCACCCCTCCCTTCTTCCCAGGCTCAACTTCACTCCCGAATTCTCTACCTCCTCCACTCCAGCGGTGCAGGGGGCTGGGGAATGGGGGTTGCGGTCAGTTCATCACATGTTGTTTCTGCTGCTCCTTCCTCCCTGGGGGGAGGACTCCTCACACTCTTCCCCTGCTCCAGCGTGGGGTCCCTCCCACAGGAGACAGTCCTCCATGAACTTCTCCAACGTGAGTCCTTCCCACGGGCTGCAGTTCTTCATGAACTGCTCCAGCGTGGGTGCCTTGCACGGGGTGCAGTCCTTCAGGAACAGACTGCTCCAGCACGGACTTCCCATGGGGTAACAAGTCCTGCTGGTAAATCTGCTCCAGCATGGGCTCCTCTCTCTCCACAGGTCCACAGGTCCTGCCAGGAGCCTGCTCCAACACGGGCTCTCCACAGAGTCCCAACCTCCTTCGGGCATCCACCTGCTCCGGCATGGGGTCCTCCACCGGCTGCCGGGGCATATCTGCC
>NW_008824359.1:1774867-1784784 GCF_000699105.1 Pygoscelis adeliae | reverse complement strand
CGCCTGGTCTGCAGTTGCCCGTGTTTTTTTTTTTTTTTCCCCTTCTTAAAGGTTATCCTGGAGGTGCTACCACTGTCACTGACTGGCTCGGCCTTGGCCAGCGGTAGGTCTGTCTCAGAGCCGGCTGGCATTGGGTCTATCTGACATGGGGGAAGCTTCCAGCAGCTTCTCATAGAATCGACCCCTGTAGCCCCCCCGCTACCAAAATCTTGCCACACAAACCCAATACAAATACACAGAAGGCTGCACTCATTTAAGCATACTTGATAGGGGATCAGAACAACGAAGCCAAAAAGATAGGAGCCTAAAGTGCCCTTTGAATAAAATATAGGCATCTACATTTAGGAAAGTGAGTCATGCGATCCCTCACTGCAGCTCTTGGGGTGGTCCCTCCATGAGTTTCTTCCTCAGATTTCTGGGGTTCAGAAAAAAGGCATCCTTACACTAACTTTTACTATGCTCATTGGACTACCTTGAATTCAGCTGAGATTGTGGAGGTGGTGTTACAATGTACCTTGTTATAGTAGACTCATTGTTCATGCAGTCTTCAGGGAAGTGGGAATCTCGAGATTCAAATATTTGGTTCTAGATTGTTTCTAATGTTTACTGAGGAAATGTTTAAATACCCTTGAGACTATAAAAGCTGCCTTTTTGTCAGCCTTCCCTTATAATCCTCTGATTTTGGTTTCTTGCCTGCAAAATGTCCCTTCTCCTGCTAGACAGGCAGAGTGGTTTTCCCTCAGTATTTGCCATGGCACCACTGTCCTGGACTTTGGAAATGGAAGGTTCAGAACATCTCCAACATCCAGGCCTCCCCCTTCCTGTGCAGGTGTTTCTTACCAATAAGCCCGAACGACCAAGCAAAAGGGGTTTCCTTGTGAATTTTGTCCCCAGGTCCCTTTGAAAAAGCACTAGGCTCAAGCTATACTTCACAGAGGTGCTTTGTGGCAGCCTCCACACTTATGTTCAAGGCAGAGAAAGAATTTCAGACATCCTTTTGCTTGACACTTCCTAGTGTTGCCAGCTCTGAGCTGCTGTTTGTTGTGGCTCTCGGTCTAGGAGCTCAGCCCTCCATCACGCATAGAAAACAGACTTGCCTCAACACAGCCAGCTCCACTGCAAGACATGAAAGTTTAACTTCTAGGCCTAGGACAGCAAATATGTCCATTTGCTGGATCTGGACTATGCCTCTTAAATGTCCAGAAAACAAACAGTGGTGAAATAGGATGAATCTCTGGACATCATTGACTGTTGCAAAAAGTAAGTCTGAAAGCAGGAACGCGAGGCATATAGGCAAGCTGGCCCAGACTCACTGCTGGCATTTGTGAGTGCAAGTTCTCAATATGGTCATGCCTGTTTATACCAGCAGTGGGACAAATATTATGATATATTATATATGTATTTTATATATATAATATATTACATATATTATATATATCTTATATATATTTTCTATATTTTATATTTATATATATCTTATATATATTTTATATATTTTATATATATATATATTCATCCTGCCCTGTGCATTGAATGGGACCACATGGATAAGCATTTAGAATAGAGTGAAGACCTTTTCAGCTCTCTCCTGATGAGTTCCTTGATTTTGAAGCTGCTGTAAAGTATATTGCTATGTCACGTTCCTAGGTACTGTATTTTATTTACTGGTACTCAATGGTTGTCTATGTCAGCTCAAGTTACAAAATCAAGTGGGATCTTTTCTGGCAGATTTTCAGGATACAGTTTCTGATGGTTGTAAAGTGCTAAACCACAAAAAGCACATGAAATGGTGAACGTGAAATGTGAATTCTCACTATTGCTTTATAAGGAATGTTTTTCTCCCCATAGAAAGCTTGCCATGCAAAACAGTGAGTAACAATGAAAACATTACAGTGTGCATAATAAAGCACTGATCACCTGTGGCACTGGCAGGCTACAATGGTGAGCAAGCAGTGCGGCAGGGCAATGCTTTCAGAGTTGTTAGCAGAAAACAAGAAATAATGATAATTATTTATTCGTCATTGGTTCTCTCCTTTATGGATGCTGGTCACTGGGAGAATATCCACTAGCTGGCTGTCATGAGCCTGCTATGTTTCATCTGAAGCTTTTTCAGATACCATTACAGTCTGTGTTGTGTTGGCTGCTAATATTTCTCCTGAGAAGAGTTTCTATCATATTATTTGTCCCACTGTTGAAATGAGTTACCTGCTATGGCATTACTACTCAAGACCAATAGGATACTGGTTGTGGATGCCCCATCGTTGGAAGTGTTCAAGGTCAGGTTGGATGGGTCTTTGAATAACCTGATCTAGTGAAAAATGTCCTTGCCAATGGCAGGGAGAGTGGACTAGATGATATTTAAAAGGTCCTTTCCAACCCAAACTGTTCTGTGATCCTATGATTCCTTGATATGACTGCAAGACAAAGTTAAGAGAGGACTCATGAGGGTGTTATCTCCTACGATTGTTTCATATTGCTGCTTATAGCCTGTCTGCAAAACTGGCTGTAGCTAAAGTTCAAATAATTCATACTGTGTTCTGGAAGAATGGAGCTCAGTTTCTGCTGGTTGGATGTGGTCTTACCAGGATGCACTTATCCCACCCCTATTGCTAGTGTAGAACATGTGCAGTTTTGGCCTGGTCTGTAGGGACTGGATTTGCTCCTGTGTCTGTGGGTTGGATAGTACACCTCAAATATATCTCTCCCCCACTGGAAGGCTCCACAGTTCTTGCTGCTTAAGGTTTTTGTGAAATTTTATGACACCTATGGTGGGTGGGTCTGATCTTGTTATGAGGCTTTTAACAGCACTGAGCTAAAAAAGTAGATATACCAAAAGACCAACTAGAGCTTACATGCACTTTTTGGAAAGTGGAAGCTGAATAAGGTTAAATATCCCCCCTGAAAGTGAACCTCATTTGTAATAGTCTACCTGTGATGAATTTTCAAAAATTACAGTGGAGTTGGAAAGAGATGGTTGTTATCAGTCCACAAACACATCTAAAACCTAGAAATGTTGACAGTGGGTACATTGCTTTCAACCACTGCTTTTTGGCAGCAGATCAGATTATATATGTAAGCCACCCAAATCACACACTTTCCCAGGTGGGCATTAGCAGAACCATCTGGCAATTAGAAGTCTCCAGGGCAGTCAATCCAACTTTGAGATGGATTAACTTGGAAGTGTCAGATGCTGCCGTTGCTTTTTGATAGTCAGAGAGGTTTTTGGCCCTTGTGAATCAGACAGCCATTTGATCGGGGATAGAAAGAATTATTCAGTTATTTATCTTCAGCCTTGTTCAGCTTTCCATGAGGTCAGTCTGAATCATCTCTCTTAGAGCACATATATTGAGCAAGTGTATATGCATGGCTCAAATCCAGCCAATTTTGGGGAAGAATAAGTTGGCTGAGCATGCAGAGAAGATCTGTAACAATCTTGGAGCTTTATGTGGTGTGGCAGACTGTGGGTAATTTTGGACAGAGAGTACCCAGTTTTGTTAATTTACAGAAACAGTTTAGCTTTTGCTGTATTTCAGCAGTGACAAAAGCTCCCACAGCCTCACCATAGGCCCTCTTGATAACAACTGACAAAATCTGTATCTTCCAAATACATTATATCATTAGATGAAGTGGACAAAAACAAAACAAGTATGGTTATGACTTAGCCTGAGGAGATAATTAACTTCTGAGTGCTGAGATCCTTGATTGCATTCCTAGCATGATCTTAATTGGAAGTCTGAACTTGTAAAAGGTTGTAGTGTTTGGAGGATATCTGAAATGGTTCGCTGAGAAATTGTTTGTTCATAAATTTGAAAGGTAATCCAGACAAATACCTTTTCCTTTGCCTTTGTTGTAATTGTTGTGGTTGATGATGATGATAAAAATAATCTATTACAGCAGCAGCAAAGGCACCAGACTATGCAAAGAGAACATGTATCAAAATGTATTAAGCCACTTCAGGGAATTTCAAAAGAAATAAGTTTTACAAAAAGGGCTGAATACATACCAGACGATATTACTTTGAAATATGTACTGCTGCTTCAGAGTGTGGTACAGTACTTTTCTCTGCTGAAACTATTGACCCCTTGTGTGTCCTCAGTGAGAATTTTCATGATCTGAGTATTTTGCATGGAACTATGTTATATTGTGTATGCACTACAGTAGGTTGCTAGCGTAAGATGAAAATGCAATTCTGTTCTGCTGATTTATCCTGCTGTTAGATGTGGGAGACCCTGGACAGAGATGAAGTTAGCTCAAAAAACTGAAATGCTGACTTTATGGTTGGGCAATTACATTTTTGATATTTTAGAACCAGCTGTAAGTCTTTCTGTTGACCTGCTGGACTAGCTGAATCCTATTAGGTACTGGCATTGACAACAGGTCTACATGGCACAATGTATTTCCTTGCAGGGACACTAAAGCTATGCGCTAGTAAGGATACCAGCAGTAAAGCTGCTGTGACATGGTGCTCCAGCCACAGAAGGACTAATTAGCTCTGCTGAGACATGGACTGTATTGGCCTGGGATGACCCAGCACTGCTTCCCATACATGTGCTAGGCTGTACCTTGTGCTTTGTGGATGTATCCTCAGAAGGCTGAAGGATGTATTAAAGGGCAGACTGATGAGGAGAAATAACAAGCCATGTTTTCAAGGTAACTGCAATAGCAACAAAAACTCCAGAAAAAAGATCATTCAGAAACTTTTTAGTTATGCTGCTTTTCTGGGGCCAGCAAAAATCTCTGCCCTTTATCTGTCCCAGTAATAGACACCTGGCTACCAGGTGCCAGCTGCCCAGCTCTCTGTACGACCAGAGAGGGCCACAAAGTGCATCCTTCATTCTGTCCAAGGACGAATCCAGAGAGTATCAGAGATAATGTTCATCTCACCTAAATTTAGTCATTCAAAGGTTGGGAATGAGTGAAGGCAGTCCTAGGTGTCCTCTAAAGTTAGTGTTGAAAAATGTACTGCAGGTGATTTAATATGTCTAATTTAAATTAGACATGGGAGACCTTATTGCGGCCTTTCAATACTTAAAGGGGGTTTATAAGAAAGATGGGGACAGACTTTTTAGTAGGGCCTGTAGCAATAGGACAAGGGGTAATGGTTTTAAACTAAACCATTTTACGATGTTTTTACGATGAGGATGGTGAAACGTTGGAACAGGTTGCCCAGAGAGGTTGTAGATGCCCCATCCCTGGAAACATTCAAGGTCAGGCTGGACGGGGCTCCCAGCAACCAGATCTAGTTGAAGATGTCCCTGCTTATTGCAGAGAGGGTTGGACTAGATGACCTTTAAAGGTCCCTTCCAACCCAAATCATTCTATGATTCTATGATTCTAAATGTATAAGATACAGAATATAAATAAATACATACCCAAAGGTGTTGTTGAATATATGCAGAGACCTCATGACCAGCTTAGACTAGAAAACTGACTTTGAGATACTTGAAAGTTTTGGTGACATTAATATGACATAGTGTGACAAAGTTATCTGATAAATCCTTGTGGTCCTAAAGGAAGAATTGCAGCAGAAATGTGGGCAAGTATCACATTACCTGTGCCCAGGTACCTGGGTCATCAAGCCCAACACTTGACACAGCAGTCTGCTGTAAGAGTGTCTGCTCCTGTTACCTTGCAGAAAACATACAGAAAAAGAAAGATAACATTGAGCTTTCAGATGAAACAAATTAGCATCAGTGATAGACAATGAACTGGAAGGATGGAAGCTATTGGAGCAGAAAATAAACTATGGAGCTCTCAAGGGAACAAAGACACTGTGAATGTTAGCAAACCAATGTATTGTTTCGTGGAAGTCTTAAAAAGGAAAAATTTGTGCATCTCTGAATGGAGCAAGTGCTTATTGTACCAAGGATGTGATAGAAGGCAGGGTCCCTACACAGATAAATGAGAAGGGACACAGCAGTAAACCTAACTGAGTTGGATTAACCTAAAAATAGTTAATGAATTGTAGTATCAATAAACAGAAAAAATCATCCATAATTTGTGATGTGGTCAGTTCAGCATGTCCAAATGATTGTTTAGCTGTTATCCAGAAAACAAAGAAATTAGGGTAAAGAGGCTGGGACATATGCAGAATAGAATAGTGGGATAAAACAACTAACTTTCAGGCAAGAGCTGAAGAAATTATTTTATAGGAAAAAAGCACACAAATAAAATTAAATGAAAGATGCAGAAAGTACCCTTTGCCCTACAAACATAGTAGAAGTTGTAAAATGTTACAGAACTGTGCATTCAGAGTTGTAACAGGAGTGGGGTGAGAAACACCCTTTGAGAAGGGTCTCAAATGAATATACAAGCCTAACCTTAACTTGCTGCTGCTGCTGCCCAGGCTGATGGGGTAAGGGAAATGCTGTTGGCTGGAAAACACCTCAGGGAAGGCAAAGAGCTGCAGAGACCAGATGACCTAGCAATGGTGGAGCTTCGGGTGCTAAAATATCTCCTTCAGGCACCACTTCCATCTTCGTAATCTAATCGTTTGCCCTGCAGGCTATGTGTATGCATGTTATTTGTATACTGTACAGGCTGTAATATCTATATTCCTATTTACTGCACGCCTGTCTTATTCTTTGGTAAATCTTTTAAGATTTAGTAATTTAAGTAATTTATGATAAGAAAAGCGTTTCAGATTTCAACAACCTCTAAGAACCAAGCCACTAAAGCAGTATTTCTTGATGAGACCTTTCATCCTCCTCCTCAGAAGCACAAGAAAGGAAATGGTAGAAGCAAATTCACTTCTTCCCAAATCCTCTCAACAACTGGACTGGGAGCAATGGGGACTGCCTTGGATTAGCCATGGTTGAGTGTTAGTTACTTGTAGATGTGTTTCTTTCTCATAGAGATTGTAGCTGTGAAAGGAACAGAAATTGCACCCTGTATGTGTTTGAGATATTGTCCAAAAATTGCAAAAGCAACAGTTTTAGTGCCTTCTTTCTTCCAGAGTTGGGTTTCATGGGTCAGTAGATACTTCTACTAGCCTATGCTTATTGACTTGATTTGATATCCCTGTTAGTTTCTCATCAAGCTATTGTTACTCATCATTTTCAAAGAAAATGCTGAGTAGGAACTCTTCCATACGTCCAAAGTTTGGCCTTGGTTCCTAGTAGTTTAAAGCTGTGCAGTGCTCTTGAATTTGGAATTATTCTAGCTGAGGATTTGGCTTATGGTTTCTACAATTATTTACCTTTGCTGTTTATTTCTCCAGATGATCTCTCCTTGTTAAATTCAAGGGCACAGCCTAGACTTTAAATTAAATAGCTTTGTTTCCAGTGATGATATTGGGGTTTATTAAACTCATGTTTTGGTGCAGTGGATAGTGTTTATACAATTTGCTTGGAGGAAGTTAAAAATAGCTCTCTGCTCCTTTAGGGTTTAAGGGTCTGCTTTTGCCTATGCTGTTAGCTTGGCTTGTTGTATTTTTTAAACACAGTAAGGAAAAAGAAAATAGAAAAGGGCAAGTTGGGTGTCTCTCTCTCCTGTATTTTTTTTTTTTTGTAATTGAACATGAAATAAAAGCAAGTCATATTGACAGATAGCATTGTGTTCTGGGTGGTGCAAAGTGCCAGCAACTGTGTTTTGCCTGCACGCAATTTGTTCTTTAATAGTCCTTTTTATTTTTCACTCATAACAACAAAAGTGAACTATTAAAAATCAAACGTTGAGGTGAATAGAACTAAACAAAAACATGCTGAAGGCGACAGGCAGGGTTTAACACTCTGTAACTTTTATCTCTCTGATGTCTCTCTTTGATGGTTGACATGGCAAAAGAATTCTCACAAGGCTTCTGAATCCTCATCACTTTGCTAATAACAGCAAGAGCTCCACTGTGCATCATTTCTACTCTTGAATCCCTCTAGACACAATTCCTTGCTTACCCAGTTGATATTCACATGGCACTACTCAGCGTCAAAGATTTAATAAAGGAAATGGAATCAGCAGGTGATTTGGGTGCATTATTATTATTATTATTACTTTTGTGTTCATCAGTGGTGCCATGGGAAACCAATCAAGGATCAGTGTTCTGGCCTAAGATGTGGCAGACAGATCCTCAATGGTGTATAATACCACGTAAATTAATGGAACTGGGATGGTTTAAACCAGTTAAAACTCTATGCTTATGACAAGCCCCAAACAGTGGGGTGAGGTGTGGACAAGTAAATGGAAAATTGAGCATGTTTCTATAGCTATTAATATAGTCTTTGCTCCACAAACTCCCTAGCCACTATCAGTCCAATACATTGCAGGGGCTTACAGAGGAGTAATGAAATCAGGACTCAAGAGATTTCAGATGTGCTGGTAATATTCTCAAAGGTTTTGCCAGTTTTCTCTCTGTGGGGAAAAGGTGTTTTGTGAAGGCACTGAGCTGAGGCTCAAAAGATTTGCACTTTCATCCTAGTTCATCACGGACTTCCTCTTTGATCTTGGGGAATAACCTGTTATCCTCATGTGAAAATAGGAATGTTAATAATAAGCCTTTGCCTGCCCTGTAAGTTTAGGTAATATGAACTCTTTGGGCCATGGCATCCCTGCATCTGTGTACAAACAGAAAGGGATATGTATTTAACTGCAATCTTCATTGACTGCTGTAACACACACCATCATCAGGAAATGAAAATCACAGAATAATGGAATACCGTTAAAGCAGGTTTTTTTACCACTTATGTTATACCCATTCAGTCCAACAAAAGCAAAGAGTTTTGCTCCTGTGTCTGGACTTCTTTTGTAAAAGCAGAAGTGAAATCATGGCCAAAGGTGAAAGGGATTTATAATATGAGGTCAGCTGATATTTTCAGGCTTCTAAGAAATCAGTTGCTTTCTGGTTTTGTTAAGTGCTAATGATTTCAAGGGAAATAATGTGCAGCTTTGAGGGCCTGTGTTAGAGCCTTACAAGTTTTTTACACAGAGAAAGTCAGATTTTACTGTTTTATATTGCCACTGTGGTAGTATATAGACACGTAGGTATGATCCACAACCTTTAAGTAAAATCTTCCCTGCCTCACTTATGCTGGAGCTTTGCTTGGCTTTTTACTATGGAGTAAGGCTGCAAGTTTTCCTACCTCTATTTGCTAGAGCTCTGCCTCCATTTCTAGATAGGGGAAGAAAATCCAGGGCTATAAAGAAAATCCAGGGCTATATCTTTACTGGCAAGCTAAACAGAACCAAGCACAGACCTGAAAGCTGCTAAACTGTTAGCGAACTCTATGACATGGATTCAGCCGATGTCCGGTAGCACTGCAGCAAACATTGCCTAAACACTGTAAGGCACAAGCCAAGAATCATTCCCAGTATCTACTTTGGGTAGTCTCTTCCTTTTTGTTCAGAGTTGGAAAGTTTAGCTGTACGAAGGTGGGCTGTGCCACACTATGACTTAGTGTTAGAGAACTGTCCCTAGTCTGTTTTGTTTACTGGTACTGAAACACTAAGTTGTTTTTTACTGCCTGGGAGAAGAGACTCTGAAATATTTGAGTAGGGGATTTGTCATCTGAGTACCTGTCAACTGATAGTGAAATCAGGTTAAATATTTGTGTAATAGAATCATAAAACATAGGTGTGGGAGGGACATAGGTCCACTTCTTAATCAAAATCAAGTAGAGTTAAACTGGTCTAGACAGACATTTCCTTAGGTGCTTCCAGATGTTTCTAAATGTCCTCAATGATGAAGATTGCACAGACTCCCTGAGTAACCTATTCTAGAGCTGAACTAGCCTTTAAGATGGGCATTTTTTCTTATAATTAGCAGTTGATGACAATTTTCATTCTTCATGTGAAGAAGAAAGTTCTTTGGGGTAAAAAGGTCAGCAATCTATTGCCAGTCATATGTACATCCAGGATGCCTTCATTATTATTCTTTCTTACCCTGGTATAATTTCAGAAGAATAAGGGAATTGGAAAGTGGGAAAGAG
>NW_008824359.1:1765278-1774824 GCF_000699105.1 Pygoscelis adeliae | reverse complement strand
TTACAAGAAAGAATTGGAAGGATGGCAACTCATAATTTGTAGTAGGATCCATGTATTATATAAGATAAAAATAAAACTTGGACAAGGCTATATTTTGGGGTCCTAGTGGCATCATAAAATACTCTTGCTTTTTGCTTTTATGGCTTATTTTGATGTCAGCAGAGCCCTGAGGTATATTTGTAGCCTTGAAATTCACAAACACCTTCTCTTTAAAGCATTTGGTTTTAAAAGGGGCACATTTGTAAGTGGTAAAAAAAAATTATCTCCATTGTGAAATATCAATTATTTGTAAGTGCTTGGATTAATTTATTGGATTTTATGGTATAAAAGAAATGGAAATTGTTTCTTACATTAAAAATTAATATTTTACATCCAGCTGTGTCTGGCGGGGCAATAAATCAGCTCCTTACAATTACTTATTTGTCAGCCAGCATGTTAGTTCAAAAAGCTAGGGAGCTTGCCTGTGGATCCTGCTCTACTTGAAAGGCAGAGAGAGTTCAGGTCAAATCAATTTGAGCCACAGTAATTAAGAATAAGATTGAAGATCCTTCCCCACCTACGTAGTAAGCATCTGGAGTTGCTTTTTAGAATGGATCCACTTCTCAGCAGCAGCAGAAAATATTGCAGGCAGACAACACTACTTAGGAAGAGCTTTTTTAAATGCTTGAGAGGATTATATATGAACCAAATACTCAGACTTACCTCTGAGTAAATCTGAGTACTTCATATTTGCTAAGCAGGAAAACTTTATCTTTTCAGCTTGTCTATTTACAGCTGAATATCATGTAACTTTCAGAGGATGTATTTACAGAGTGTCTCCCTATATGAGCAAATTAAACAAGGCCAGGGTAAGGTAGTGTCCCATGATCACCAAGAGAACTGAATTGTTAACATGGTACCTGGAATTTTTTTTGCCAGTAATCCATACCCTTCCTGACACTGTCTGAACATGCTTCAGGAGTTATCCCAGGGACCATCCTCAGTATGGACTTTGTGGACCCCTATTTTTGCAGGTAAGAAAGTTCATCTGTGATGGGTGCATTCTGTACCTTTAGAACCCAGGGTCAGAAAATGGACACAAGATCTTTTCACTAGTGTAGTTGTAGCCATAACATTTCAGTTGATGCCAGTATAATGAAAACCTAATAGAAAACTAGTATCTTTATCACGAGTGAGGAATGAGGCACAAAGATACATGGAAATTGAAAAAAAAGAAAAGTGTCTAATAGCTGCTGATGTAAACAGAAAGTTCCCCTCAAATATTTCTTTAGGGTGTTTTGATTTTGCAAGACAACATAAAATGTTGTTTAATTTTGATAGAACATAAGTTTTTGAAGCTTTTGCTTGGCCATCAAGATGAAAAATTAACTGTAACCACAGCTTTAGCTGTACAGCGTTCCTAGTGAAGAATTCTGTCATGACAGGGGAACTAAATTAAGTCAATCACATACCCAGGAAATATAATTAGTTGCACAACTCTCACACATGCAATATCATATTCAATTAGAGGTAAATTAAATAACTGTGGAAATAAGGTCACTTGAACTTCCACTAGATAGAGGAAACTCAGACCTTTTAAAATCACAGAAGGTGAAGAGAAAACTCAGACTTCTGGCTTCCCAGACATCCTCATATATTAGGATCACTGCCTTTCTTCTTCACTGGGATTCTGCTGGTGAAGTGCATGGGGCGTGTGGGGATGGGGACTGAGGGAGACATAGTAGCATGATGTTGAAACCAGGGGGTGCACTAGAAAGCATGTTTCCCACCAGCAGCACTATGCTACAGAAATTCCCATGTCAACTGACCCTACGTTGTGTGTCCTGTGCATCAAGAACTTGCCTCTTATGATTGAAGTTATTGTATGCCTCAATATCCATCCCTCTTATGCAGTCACTTGTCTCACACAGTAGGATTTCTCTGACTAAAACCAGAAATAATGTTTGGCACATAATGAAGTTTTGCTGAATGTATAAAACCCTATGTATTTCTGAGTGTCTGTTACTGGCATCATTTGGTCTTGTATTTATGTGTATACAGACAGTCATTTATCGAGCCTGGTGTAATGAGAAAAAAGCTGTCTGGTGAAACCAGATCATTCCATCACCCACCTGTAAAATACAGCTAACCTGAATACATTTGAATGATTATATATGAACTAATTAGAGACTGAGTGAATGATTTGTGAAGTTGTGGATAAATAGCACAAAACAAGGCGGTTACAATAAATTGGCAGCGGTTATCTCAAGGTCCAGCAAAGCTGTGCTGTTCAGATGATAGCATTAGCAAGCAATGAAAGAACTGAGGTTGATCTAATTAAAAACTGTAAACTGAGTTATAAAAAGAGAGTACAAGAGTAAACAAGTAGCAGAGCCTAGATTTATTTGCCATAAATATGGAAGTAATCACAGCATGATGTTGAGGAGTCCAGCACAAGGAACTAGGTTTCATAAATAAAAACCATCCTCTGCAAGCCTGTGTCGCTTTCAGTATAAATGGGAAAGCAATAGCAAGTGTGTTTCTGAACATATAGCTGCAGACCTAAAAGTCTGATTATGAAGGTGATGAAGAGGCATAGCTCTTTGAGAGCTCCTTATCAATTTACAAAGTAATGTTCCACAATGGATTGGTTTGTGAGACCGAAGATGAATGACTGAATCAAAGCGAATTTCATCAGGTGCAAGGGGTGTATGCAGTGGGATCTCAGCAAGCATAAAAAGCAGGAGCAAGGCAGCAGCCACCACTGTTTCACACATGCTGTGAGCAGAAAACAGTCCCCCTTGGCCATGTCTCAGAAGATTATGCCACATGTACTTTGGCATGCTGACATCGTAAGCAGCCAGAGTACAGAGTGAAAGGGAGACATCTTTGCAGTGGAAATGGTAAAGGGCATCATCCCATTGGCTTCAGCAGAGATCTGATGATTTTCAACAATATAGCTTATAATGAAGCTCTAGCTCATTGCCAATACATAGCCAATTAAACAGATTCAAGAAGATATTAAGTTATGAGGGTTTTGTGTTTGTTTGGTTTTTAACTATAACTGATTGGAAACCATGTATTTAAGCCCTAGAAATTAATTCATATTTCTGGAGTTGGCTGAGAATAAAACCACACAGACAGAAAAGTAGAAAGGACTATTTTCTTCCTGATATATATGTACAACTTCCATTGGCATTTCAGTGCAGCATTCTCTCCTGCATACATAATATGACCATGCATAATGTGACTTTCTATAAGATGTCACTCTTTCAAATTTTGTGATCTGCTGTATTACCTCAAACTTTCAATTTCCCTACTGCTGCCTCCCAACCATGCAGATAACTCAGATTTTTTTAGACCAGATGCCAACTTTTCCTGCACTCTTCCCATAGTAATACTGTTTCCACCTTCAACGGGGACTGAATACAATTTTTCAGGTTGGGGCTGACTGGCACTAACTTTATCAGCACTTTTGGTTTGTATTCTTCTTTGGTAATAAAACCAAGTAGAGCATTTAACTTTTTTTATGGTTATGATGTTGGAGGCTTCCTTTTCTCCATTAGTCCCAAATACCATTTTTGTCATTGAACTGAACAATTGAGCCATTTCTCCCAATGCCCTCAGACTTTTCCCTTGGCTCAAGAATAACTATTTCACAGTGAAGTACGTTTGTCCCCCACAGGTCGAATCATCCAAACCATCCAAATCTTGCTGAATCTGAACACTTTTTCTTCATTATTTTTCTCTACCTCCAAGGGAGTAAGTGTGACTCTAGGCCCTGGTATTTTTGTGCACTTTTTACTGTATCACACACAACAACAACACTGGTTTTTTTTTAGAGGTTCCTAACATCCCCCCGTGTTTGTTTTTTTTTTTTTAATTTGCTGGTAACTTTTCTGTTCTTTAATGATTTTCACTGAAATGGTCCATGTTTCATCTCTATATCAGATTTTTTTTCAAATTAGAATGAAAATGGTGAAGTCAATTTTGAGAAATTATTTTATATATACTTTATTAAGACTTTTCTTTTTTAATTCATCCTTTTTGGGTTGCAGAAGGTATTTCCGATTAACCAAGAGCTAAGCCGTGGGAAATTAGAGGTCTGTTGGGATTTTTCCATATATCTTTAGATTTGACTGCCTTACAAATGATGGGAATACCAACACTGGAAAATAATATCATCACAGTGGCTTCTTCATGTTTTGACTGTTCTCTCAGCACTGAACACACCTTCAGACTACACAGCTGACCTGAACAAGAGACATCCAAGACAAAACAGGTTGGTGCTTTCTGTGCCCTCTATAAATCTCCTTTTGCCTAAGGCTGTGAGGCAGGAAAAGTTTGAGCTTTTTTGACATGGATTAAGAGCTTGACTTCCAGTTCAACTAATTCTTCCCTCAATCCTCTCTCACAAGTGGGTGATAACATGGTCTAATACTTAAGCTTTTTTTATTAAGGTGAGTGGGTTTAAAAGAAAGCTTAAAAATATGGTAAATTGAAACTCATGATTTTTGGAACCAGTAAAATTCCACAAGAGGATATAGAAGTGCAAAGGAAAATAAAGTTGGAAGCTGGAGGCAAGAAGAGCAGTTTTTGAGTATTTAGAGCATGAAAGAAGTTAGTTATATTTAAAGCCAGCTAGATAAAACAGTTTCTAAAAGGAAGTTAGCAGTGGGAACTAAAGACGATATCTGTGGTAGCCAGGAAAGATGCCTGAGGCCATAGCAGGATAGGGCAGCTGCCTAAGTAATTATAGCTCAACTCAATAGAAGCCCCACATTAAGAAGTACAGGAAGAAAAGGTACTGACAGTGGCAATGGGACAGCAAGACCTGAAGGACAAAAGACCCCTGTAATTCGCTGACAAACTGAACATGCTTTGCTTTAATGTTCCTAGCTTAGTGCAGGCAGGCTCAAAATCTTGTGTTAAGTTGACAGAGGGGACCTGAGTGAACTGGCCAGGCTGAGGTGCTCACAAGCTGTGAGGCAAAGTGTGCCAAGTGTGGATATACCTCAGCCTCATTTCCTCCTTTAAATGCAGTTGATATTAGGGGCTGGATATTACCTGCATTCTTAGAATCATCTTTCACTCTAGACACTAGACAGGTATTTGAAAGCATTTTAAAGCAGTATATTTAATGATGGGGGATACCACCGGGAGTCTAAGTGAGACTTCAAACTGCCTGAGCTAACTGGATTGCTATTATTTGAGATAATCTTATTGGGATGCTTGGAAATGAGTTGTATTCTCCATTAAAAGGACAAAGGGCTGTGTCTTTAAAGGGCAACACTAATGTATGCACAGAGGACAAAAAATAATGTTCTCTAAAGCTCTCTACGGGCTCCTGCCAATTGTGACTAATGTTGGTGCAGGTATTAGGAAAACACAGGCAAATGTGATGATGAAGAAAGAAGAATGGAGATTAAAAGAAAAGTGGTTTGAAAGCTCTACTCATACTACTGTATGAAGAATAATATATGAGGCCTGTGTAATGAAAACGATAATGCGTTCTGTCATTTTATTTCAGATAATTAGACTGGAATAATCCTGGAAGCTGTTTCTTGTAGCTGAAGCTCTGTATCTGGTTAGAGTCCTCCTGTGTTTCCTATGGTTTCAGTCCAGAATCTTTTCCTGCTGCTTAGTTCAAGATGCAATGGGTCCAGGCCTGATGCTGTGATGTTCTCATGGGACACAGTGACAGGGTCCAAGTAAGGTCCCCTGACTGTCCCCCAGCATGCTGCTGGGTGGACTGTTCATGCTCAGGCTCAGCTCTGGAGGGAGCCAACTGGCTTACCATGGATGGATACTCAAGCCCAGAGAAGAGGGGAAGAGAGGCTGGGTCCAATTAGAAACCACCTCTAATACCCAGCACAAAATTGCTGCTGGGAGACATGGCAGATTCTGGTAGAAAATTGCAACACTGGTCTGCTGTTTTCCTTTCCTAATTCTTTCACATTAACAGATCCACTTTGCTTGGCTGGCTACAGAAAAGAATGTGAGGTAGATGCAGGATCCATACAGGAGGTCTAAATTCAAGTGTTTGTCAAAATAATTCTCTATCAGCAAAGAGCTGCTTTCTATGAGTTTTTTGGGGCTATTTTCCTCCAGAGTAAAACCTATCAATCTGCTCATTTGTATTTTTAAGTGTTTTCTAAGCATCTTCAGCAGAAGCAAACAGGATACCATAACCCTGAGTAACCGAAGATCGGTAACTCGATTCTTGTCAAAGCAAGCAAAGGTACGGTGCCATGTGATCTACTGTCGCCATCTGAACCAAGAAGCTCAGCTCACAAAAACTGAGTGCAAATAAGGTGCAGACAAAGAATTGCTTAGTGAATAACTGTGAATAGCAAATACAGGAGATTTTGAGTCAGCCTGTGGGAAATACCTGAAAAGAAAAAGTGGCTACCTTTATTAACCAAAGTATTTGCTAACATGCCTTGCTTTGTTTCTCTTTCTGTCAGATGCCACATTCAGCTGTGTCTGAACTGCTGACACCAGTGAGAACTGTGGCTCTCTATCCCTCTGCTAAGATCCATGGCGTGTAATTTGCCTATTCAGCTTGATATAGTAGCATCTTAGACAATATATAGACAACTGGTCGTGGTAAGTGATGAATATAAGCAAGAAGAATTTTGGGCTGCAAGTTCAATATAATTAATGAAGTGTTACTAAAACGTTTTAAGAGAAACTGGTTCCTGCATTTACAATGTGCTGTAATGATTTACTTAGAAGTCTCCCTTTAGAATCAGTATACAAGTTACAAATGATGCAAAATGTTGCTGATCAGAGATATTGACAATCGCTCATTGGTATTGACATATACAAGAGTCTCCACTGGTTGCCAGTGCAATTATGAACTGACTTTAAAGACTTACTTTTGGCCAAAGGCTAAAAGAGCACCTTATTTCTCATCCTACTTCAAAGTTTCTCCCATCTTACTCTTCAGTTGTTTCTTTCAACAGATAATAATAATAATAATTATTATTATTATTATTATACTGTAAGTTTTATGTGTTCTTCTACTTTATTTTCCATCTGTCTGTTCAGGACTGTTCATTCAGCTGGAACAGATGGTGATGACTTCTAAGAGATATTTCCAGTATTACCCTAGTAAAACTTCCTTTCTGTCAATGAGATATTTGGAAATAGGCACAGGTTTTAGATTTTGAATACGTTCTTCAAAATCTCACAGTCTGTCCCACTGAACACAGGGGTTCTGACTGAGCCAGCCGGATTTCTACCAAAGTCCCTGTGTCCCATGTTTCTTTTAACTAGGAATATCTGAAAATATCATGGGAGTCTTGAAAATAACAGAAAGACTCAGTATCTTGGAGAGGTTTCTGAAGCAAATGAGTAGAAACTGACTCTCTCCTTGGAGAAGATCTACTTAGCTAAGCCAAGATCTAAAAATTTAACTCATACCTACAATGGGTCAGAGAACCACAGTGAGTGTGGCTCTGAAATGTACTGAAGTTGAATTAGGGAAAGGAAGGCTGGTTAAAAAATTTTAGTCAAACTGCAGCCTTACCCCCGTGTTCTTGCTTGAACTTCAGGGTGTGAACTCACACGGTTTTGCTGCTGAGATCTATTTTCTTTCATGTTGCATGAGTATCAAGAGGGGAACCCTATCAGCTGAGATGCATTATTCTTGACACAGCCTGAAAGAAAGCATTTGTTCCTTGAGAGTGTGTGACGTGCAGCGCTTATGCTTATGCTTTAGAAAGTCTGTTGCTCATTATAGAAACGTTAAGTTTACCCTCCACTCTGGCTGCTCTGTTTCTGCAGAAAAAAATAATACATCCAACAAGTTATTGTAATGTCTATGGACTAGCACCAATAAACAAACCTCTGTCTCCTTGTGCCTGAATCAGCTGTTGGTGATTACCCTCCTCCCGTGGAAACAGAAACACATCTGGTGTCTGCAGAACAGCAATGAAACAGAAAGGAGAGGAGCCAAAGCAGCTGTCCCAGATGTACAGAGCTGCATCATCTTGACACTGCTGCTCCACCTGAAAGCCATGTCTCATGTAAGTAGTGGGCCGGCATGGTGAATAGGAGAAAGAGGAAAATACAAGGGGGACTTTTCCTCCTTCATGTTCCCCATTGTGGCTGAACCATTCGGCTTTGTCCTCAGATCTCTACATGGTTTTCACTGTTCCCATTCTTCTATGTATGTTCCTCATGGCCTTGTTAAAGATTATTAACAGGCCTAAATTATCATGTTTACGATCTTTGATGAAAATTTCCCTATGTGAAGAAGACAAATATCTACCACTTATCGGTTCCTCTAATGGTTTATGTTATGACCTATAGAAATAAAGTAATTGAGAAGTTTGCTTTCTGTCTGAAATGTCATAATTTCAATGTTGTTCACCAGCAGAACACATCAAACCAGAAACCCAAACTCTGTAGTTATGAGGTGAGTTTTAAAGATCTGTAAGATTAAAAAAAAAAAGAATATAAAAGGTATGGAGCCTGTATGAATGTTGCTTTGTACTTTTTAGCTTTACATGGCAGGATTAAGGCTTGGAACATTTGACATTGTATGAAGATGAAAGGTGAGATTCTCACATGTTGCCTCATATTGGTGCTGAGTTTCATAAGAAAAATAGAAAAATAGTAAATATTGTGAAAGAGTTGGCAACATGTTTTTTTACTATAGTGTATGACAGGACATGTCCATATATTAATTTGAACTATTTTTCCTCTTACATTTATGAATTAAAAATAAGTTTTAAAATTCCCCCTCCTCCTTTTGTTTTCCCCAGAGCAAAAGGAAGGGTTAATTAAAAAAAAAAAAAAAAAGAAGTCTGAGTTTAATTTTTTTTTTTTGGCAACAGGGTCTTTGACATAGAAGACACGTGCATGAAAAAAAAACACCTCAATATTTCTTCAAAAATCTAATTTCCATTCCAATAGATATTTTACTGAGAAGCCATTTTCTGTCACACGAAGGGAAGATCTGACACAAGTTGTGCCATATTAAAACATATTCTCGCTTGAGCCAAATTCATTAATACAAAATCAATATTGGCTGGATGCTGGCAAAGCTCCTGTAATCTGGTATTAGCTGTAGAGGTATCTAGAGGTAAGAGGTTACTAAGAACTAGCTATCAGCAGGGTGTCAGAAGGTGACAAATGCCAGAACTGACTTGACTTTACAGCTTCATATATATCTGTTTTCTTAATTTCTTCCTTTCCACTTTTCCTTTCCTGTCAGCATACGTTGCTTTGCAGTTGTGCAACCATTACTATTGTTGCTCTCTCTTCTATGCCTAGCTCCTATTCCCATTAAGAAATCCTCCCCCCCCCTTTTTTTTTTGCACTTGGGTGGTAGATAACCTTGATTTTATTAGATTATCATTTATTATCATGCCAAACAAAGTAAGCAAGTTAGAGAAAAAGACTCTTCTGCAGTTCATAGAATGATAGAATCATTAAGGTTGGAACAGACCTCTAAGATCATCGAGTCCAACCGTCAACCCAACACCACCATGCCCACTAAACCATGTCCCTAAGCGCCTCATCTACACGTCTTTTAAATACCTCCAGGGATGGGGA
>NW_008824359.1:1732270-1762623 GCF_000699105.1 Pygoscelis adeliae | reverse complement strand
TCTCTGACCCGGGCCCCAGGGAGGCAGCAGACTTCCCTGTGGGACGGGTCCGGTCAGCGTATTGGGCCCTCTGTTCCCCTCAGAAGGGAATTGCCTACGACAATTACCCTCCTCTTCTTAGCAGAGGCAGTCGTAATGCGTGGGGCTGACTGCCTCACCCTAGGCGACCCCCTGGATGGACCTTCGTCTACATCCTCATTTGCCTGGCCCTCAAGTTCCAGGGCCCCATATCTGTTCTGTAAGGGCAACCGGGAAGGTGAGGGAGGCCGGGCGGGGGTTCGCCTGGCACCCCGAGCAGGGACCTGTTTCCATTCCCCCCCATCGCTTAGGTCCCCTTCTTCTACCTGGTGGCAAGAAGGCAGGGGATCCTCTGCTTCTTGTGGAGCCTCCATCTGCTGCCTTTGCCTCAGGGATGGTAGGGTGCGGCTCCACCAATCTGTCTCCCTCTCACACTCCCTGATACAATGCCAACTGGGAGAGTGATAAGGGGTATTGAGAAGATGCAAATGCAGGAAAGAGAGGAACTATTCCTGTAGGATAAAATGGTCTTCATTACAGACAATGTTGAACGCTGCTAATTATATTCCTGCATTTTCCTTTGCTTATTTGAGATCCAAAGTGAGACTGGGTAATTATGTATATTGCTCTGCCATATCCAACAGAATAGTGTTTTGTTTTCATCAGGTTTGACTTTGTTTCCACTAGTTCTTATTTCACTTCATACTTTCTTGATATTAAGTTTGTTATTTCCTCATTAATGGCATGAGGCACAAGTGCCTGGCAGCATGGGAGAGGAAGAGCTACCCCTGTCTCTGCACATGGTGAGTTGGTACAGATTTATTTAATTTTTTTTAAATGACTCTTTTCAATTATTGTGAATTGCCCAAACTCCCTCAGCTGAAAATGTGATAACTGTTGAGGCTGAATGCTAGCAGAGGAGAGGAATACAGCAGACTCATACATTTCTGAAGAATTTTTATGAGAATCACTTTTTACAAAATTTCCCAATTGATTTTCTACGTTATTACTCCTCTGGCTCCCAATAATGTTATTTAGACAGAGAAATATTCCGACAGCATATCTTCCCACTTTGCTTTCAGCACTGGCCTATAAATAGGCCATTATAGTCCGGAAAAAAAATACAAAGAGTAAAACTTTTCCTTCAAGTTGCTTAAAAGATGCAGTCTAACTAACAGTTGTTCAAGATGCATCCACTATTATAATTTAAAGGTCTTCTACCATGCTAAGCATGCATAGGTGAATTAATTTGATTAATAAATAGGTAAGGATAGTTAACAGGTAATTTTATATCCACAGTGCAAACCTGATTACTATGGAATACTTCAGTGTTGTTCAAGGAAAGAACTACCAGCAAGGCTCACAGCAATAGGAGCAAACCCAGCTGACCCATTACCATGACAGTGGGTTTTAAGTCAGTGAGGTTAAAAAAAACTTGCTCCAGACCAAACCACATCTAGATAATCAGCTTAGACAAGGTAGTCAGTATGTGCTAATACAATGCCCACAACAGAACTCAGCGTGGTAGTGCTGGGCCAAATTCTGCCTGCCGTGTCCATGGAAAGTAGTCCCATTATCTTCAATCATAATGCATACGCAGGAGGCGAATGAATTAGTAGAGAACTAATCAGAAGAGCTCCTTGGAGGAGGCAGATGCCTTGAGGGGCTGCTCTGATGAGCAGCTTGCCCCACTTCTCCAATTCAGTGTATTAGTCTCCTACTGCACCAGAAAATGTTGGAGCTAGGGCCACCTGCTGGTGTAAAGAAGACAAAGTTTAGATAATTGCAAGTTATCCATTGATTAAAAGGTCCCCTTCCACTATTTGTGCATGTGGGGGAGTCCCAGATGTGGTTGTATATAGTGGACTCATATTCTGATTTTGAACCTGTGGTGCCTCAATGTGAAGTCTTTGGGCAGAGCAAATTTTAGTTCCAGTTTTATCATCAGTGTGGGGAAAAGCTTATCTAGTATATTACAACTATTCTTTTCTTGTCATGAATCAGAGAAGATCACAGCAGAGAAATCCTGAATCTGCTCTAACATCCAAAGCTTTTTTTGTCTGTAGTTACATCATTTCAGCAACAGCAATGCAATAACATAGGCCTGATGGCTTTAGGGAAAATAGCAGATTTACATCAGTGTCAACAAAACTCAGTATGGTCTATGGTGCTTGAACTATGTATTAAGAGTCTCTTAAATGGAACAGTTTGCTCTGGATACTGTTATTCAACCTGTTAAATTTACTGTATGAAGGGTAAAATTTCACCCCCTACAGAATTTTGTTATGTTGTAGACTGCCAGAAGAAGATCTTCTGTGGGATCCTACTAAATAAAACCAATGGGAATCAAATCCTGCTCACTTACATGTACTTTTTTATCTGAACAGATGTTGGCACTTACGTCTCATTGCATGACTTGGAGGAGAATGGTAGGGCAATCGCAATCAACAGAAGGTGGTGACTCATTTTTTGAGGGATGGAGATACTGGATAGGAAATGTACACTGAGGGAATCGAGAATGGCTGTGCCAATGAACCAAGGAAATGTCTCAGGGGCTAAGACACAAGGAACTTGTGAAGGAGAGGAGGAATGACTGAGTGATGACTGAGCAACAGCAGTGAACAGTTGGCCTGTCAAAAGAAGGCATGTGTTCAAATCAAAAACAAAGATAAAGGCATTGATTGTTAAACACAGGGTTATGGTAGACATTGAGAGGTGAAATGTCTATATAAACTGATATTGCCACAACAACAAAAGTGTATAAACTTGCCATGAGCAAATTAGGTCGGATATTAAAGCATTCCCAACTACCAATGTGATTCCTGAGTAGCCATCTCATAAAAGTAGTTGAAGCGAGAAACCATTTTCAGAGGGAACTTGATAACAGGATTATGTGATGAGGTTACAAGATAAGACTGGCAGTATGCAATTATCTAGATCCCTTCCAGGCCTATTCCCCTGGGAGAAAAGAGGAAATCAAAAGCAGTGGCTTACAATGCACTGCAGGTGTGCATGTGGCCCAGCGCATAACCTCAGTTTGCCAAGGCTGGATACTAATCCGACTAATCTAGAAGTGCTATAATGATCTGTTCTCCCCATTAGCCCCTAGATAAGCATGTAGCTGTTAAATGAACTGTCCAAAGGTATGTATTAAGATGCAGCTGATGAATGCAATTACTTGTCCTTCACTGTAGCAATGTTCCTACCTCCAAAATAGTCTCATGATTAAAAGACATCAGCAAGTAATAAATACTAAAAACTCAAGTAAAATGGCAGTGATGCTACTAGAGAGAAGAAAGCATTCAGGAAAGTTTGCAGCTTTTTTGCCTTTTTCAGATTTTTGTTTGCAGATACTTATCAGCAATTCATCAACTTGTCAATTTGCCCCATAATCTCTGAGTGCTCTAGCTAATATCTAGCCTAGCACAAACAAAACTCTCTCTCCAGTTGCTAGGTAACTCCAGTGTCTGTTCATCTGTGGTACCTGTTATCAGCTGTTCACATCTTTATTTACTTTTCATCTTGACCATAGTAATGTGATGTAACTGGACACAGAGTCTCCAACATTTAAGAGACTTTTCAGAGTTGCCAGTGCTGCAGTCCATATTCTCATCAACATGGGCTGCCCTCCTCACAAATGTATGTGCCATTCAGCTCAAGTTAAAAGGAGGTTTCAGTTCTCATCTTTGGTTGGTTCTGTCCATATTTTAAGACTACTTTGAAGCTGTGAATGGGAACCATTCTATATGAGATTTGATCCTCTAGCACGATGGATCACTTTGTAATGATGTTTAAATTAAGCCGTCTAATTCTGGGGAGGGAAATAAACAAGGAAGCACACAAATGGACAAAAGCCCTTCCCCAGGAACTAGGGACCACAAAGTCATCAGTATCTGCTATAAGAAACAACAAAGCAACATATGTATTTTCAAAACTCTTAGAAAAACCTTACCAAAACAAACCACTTTGCACAATTCTCCTTTGGGAGAAGATGAAAAGACAGAAAAAATATGCATAGCCATGTTGCTTACTGCATTGTTAGGAATTCCAGTGAGAAAACTGACATAAAATTACATGCAAAACAAAGGAATAGAAGAGCAACTGACTTTATTTTGTTGAATTGCAGTAGCGTCTACCAGCCTTATTCTGTTCTTCTAACAGAAGAAAACACCTATCTCACACATGACAGTGAAACATCCTACTCCTGAAATAATTGCTCTAACTACAGATCTAGGGACAATGTGAGGATACAACAAACAAGGTGGAGCAGAAGTTCAAGGCAAGATGTAGATAACTGTGGGAGACAAACTAGGAAATGATCAGAGTATCAGCTACCTAACCAAGACTCCAAGGGCTGGGGAAATCAGTTTTGACACATCTTTGCTCACATTACTGTCTGCCAGGGGAAGGTTTAGTTGGTAGTGTCTTTTACGATGAGGGTTCTATATATGTCTAGCTGTCTATAGATCTGTCTCTCTACACAGAGACATTTATCAACTAAATACATACAGAATTTATTTAACTATTTATTAAGGAAGGAATAAGGAAGCAAATTCAGAATGCTTCTGTCTGGAAAAAAAAACCAATCCTGCATCTGTCCAGGCACTAGCGGATGACACTTCTTTGCTTTACTTAGAGAGTAAACATACAATATTTGATAGACTTCCTTCACACAATTTCTTAACAATCAGGAAAACATAATGAACTTCAGAAGGATTCATTAAAACAGTTTTAAAATCCATGAATCCACTGATCTAAATATGCAAATAATAGAGAAAGATTTTACAAGTGGTTTCCTACAATGTGTTCTGAGTGATAATAAGACACCAGTCTTCAAGTGCTTCATCAGTTACTTGCTATAGTCAATAGGCTGAATTTCCATCATAAACAGACAGCCTTCTTTATGGAAAATGGACAAATAAAAAGCTCTAGATAGATAAACACTCCAGGATGTTGTATATAGTCAGACCCTGTTGGCTGATGCTGGTAGTTGTCTCTATATCTTTTGATATTTAAATCTTCCAAACTTCCCCTTTTCACACTACTTTACTAGGAAAGCTGTAATGTTCATAAGTTTCTCATTTAAGGTGCTACACATTAGAACACCTTGAACTTTTGTTTATGTCAAGGTCTTGAAGCTATATTCAGAACTCACAGTACATTTGAAAATTATTTCCACACAATATTATTTCCTTCTTGATGGGAAAAACTGATATCTTGGAGAAAATCTGCATGTTTTGGCCCTTAAACCATCCATCCACAAAATTCAGGTTTGCCTTCTGACAAGGTGGTATATGTAATACCATCTATATTTTATTTATGATATGTCAGAGATGTGCATGGAACATTAGATGTGTAATAACACACAAGGTATTTTATAATCTTGAGCCATGATTTTACCAGGTGATTGAGGCCTCCCTGGAAGAAGCTATGTCCACTAAGTCTACTGGAGTTGTTTTTCAACCAATGGTTTCTTTCACCATCCATTCTTGCATTGATTTTCATCTACCTTATACATGGTATAAGATTGGAAATGAGTCTGTGATAAATAACATCAAAGACACAAAAATCAGAATTAACTTGGATAAGCAGTATACAGTTTCAAATTTTTGTTGTACTTGGCTTTGTATCCTTGACATACTGTTAATGCAGTGTTCTTTTACTCATGCATGTACTTGAACACGAATGTACAGTGTATCAGCAGGCAAAGAATACAAGGAACAACTTTGCTTGTGAAGGGATACAATTTAGGGGGTCCTGGAGAAAGATTAAGTTTCTCTGTGCTTTGAATGATAGCATATTACCTTTAAATAGTACAGGGGGATTGATAAATCATATTCAGACTACCTTCTGTAGCTGCCCAAGTTAAATGTTTTTATACCAGAAAAGATAAGTTTCATCTAAGCCCCTTTTCTACTGCTTTACAGAATCATGATCCCCATTGCTGCTTCTTTTTCTTACATTAATTTATTTCCCATGGCCCATTTTCAGCAACAGGGCAAACGTGTTTGAGATTAAAAGTTACTCTTTTGGGAGATAAGAGCCCCCAGAGGCTGCAAGAGGCTGCGAAAGGACTAGAGTTTAGCTCTCACGTGTTGTTGAATGCTTTAATCACTGGAAAATTATATGGAAGGTTCTTTACTTGGCTGATTTTGAGCTGAACTCAGTGTTCTGTATGTGTATTAAGGATAATTAGTGCAGGATTAGGTAGTGTTTAGGTGCTTTCCAGCTGCTGGTGAGTTGCATTACAATATAGGCACCACTACAGCTCAAACTGGGGAAAGGAGTTGAGGTTTAGATGCCTTGTGAAACATATAATCTAATATAGATGGTAAGTACCACTACAGCCAGGTTGTCTCTGACAGTAAGTGAGCAGAATTGTTCTCTACAACTAATGTGCTTAAATTCCATTTAAGATTATTTTGATAGTGGAAGGTATGAGTAGGGACCCAAGTAATTTGTAGAAAAGAAAACATGACAGAGGTTAGGTGCTCATTCAGAGATTGAGGCATCCAGTCCAGAAGCATGAGAAAGAATATTCTAAGTAAGAAAATGAGATGAAGTGCAGTTTTGTCTTATCAGGAAAAAAAAGTAAGAATAAATTATTTGCACCTATATTTTTACATTACTGAATGACAAGCCTTTAGATCTGTGAAAAGGAGTGGGCTGCAGTCAGGCTAAACACAAGCTTGTAAGTGTTTAATATCACAGGAAGGAAAGAAGTAAACAGGATAAATCTGGTGGCTATCTTTCCTGGTAATACCTAGGAGGAAGTGGTGCTTTCCCTTGTGTAAACCCACAGCAGTGTTTGTCATACCCAGCTTCATGGAAAAGAAATACATTGTGAACTATTAAATGCAAAAACACTGTCTCTGACTCATGAATTCCCTGAGTTACAAACCACTGGAGGCCAGGAGAATTTTGGGTAGGTGTTACTGCATGTGTTTTGTGGTTTCTCTGCCATCTGCTACTGGTCAGTTTGAAGACCAGATACTGGGCACTGTCTCACCTGCTGGTTTCATTCTTGAGTTCTCAAGTTAATATGAACCATCTAAAAGGGTGTAGTCTAAACTACTCTTCTGGACTCTATCTGCTTAAAGGGGGAAGACATGGTTCTCCAGAAGATTTATCCTACCTTAGCACTTTGTCAAGGACAAAAAAGTAACTCTCTGGTACTGCCTATCCTGCCCTATTGACCTGGGAAGGAAATAAATAACTAGTTTAAATTGGTCATTTAATTTCCAGGTAGATAAATTCAGGCAAAGTGATTCCTACTCTTAGTGACTGGTAAGGTTGGTTCACTGGTCTAATTTTTATCTTGCCAGAAACAAGAGAAAAAGGCTAAGCAAGACTGTTTCTTCTCCCTTTAATATATAATGCTCAAATTCTCCCGATGTTGTCCTGCTACAAATCACTTTGCTTTTCTCACTTGTTTTTCACAGACAGACACTTATCTTCACCAAATACACATTAGCTACTTCTGTGGGTTTATCTGCTCAGTCTCCCGAGGACCAGCATTGCACCTGCTTCTTTTTTTTTGCATTGGCTGCCTTCTCTTTAAGAGCCTTAATGGGTGTTTTATTAAAACTCACTCTCTCCTTCATTCTGGGGAGTGGAATTTTTTAATTTTTTTTTCAATGGCTGAGCAAAGCCTAATAAAAAATATAGTACTCTTTGGGCAGAGGAATCTCAGCCAACCAGTATTTCAGGCTGCTATTGACAGTAGAATTTGGAAATTTAGTTGGCAAAATTTCCACTTCTTTGGGTGGAAGATGGTCTTTTCCCCTTTCATTGCGAGTCCCAACAGGAAAGATTTCTGGGTTTGAGAGGAAGATAAATAGTTTTACAAGTCATATCCTTGAAGAAATCTTTGTATTTGGAACTGTAAATAAAACAATGAGAGTTTAATGCCATTGTTTCGTTGTATCAATTCACAGTTGGATCATAATATACCTAAAGAGAAGACTTATAATGGAAATGAAGCTTTGAACTTTGCGCACCACAATAAAAGTTGTCATCTCATGTATTTTCTCTAAAAGATTAATTGACCTTACATCAAATTTCCTCTTTTCTCACTAGACACATATTTCTTCAAATGTATGTCAAAAGTTAATGAAGATTCCTAAACTCACATTCACCAGAGGCTGGCACCTGGGTTTGAAATTAGATACTTGGATATCACAGTTTTTTGGTGAATCTGAGGCACACATTCATACTGATATTTCTTTACAAAAATGTGCCGCAACAGAAATCCACAAATGCAGGTGATCAGTCCACTGCATTGTTGAGTCTTAAACTGGTCGAAGAGAGAAAGTGGCACGCCTTTGTATTTGTCTTGCAGACAGTATCTTTGCTTTGTCACTGTTGTTAACAGGTAACATCTGAAAATTTTGAGTGTCAGTCTCAAATATTGACTCTTCATTATGTAATAAAATTGGATACTGGGAATATTGTCATAGCCTGGGTTGCTGAAGCTACTTGAATCAACATAATGTTGGAGTAGAATGTCTGCCCTGTGCTTATCACACTGTCTGCCGCTGCTGTAATAAAACGCCAAAAAACCCAAACACAAAACAGTGATGATTTTTTAGTTTGTAGCTAGCAAATAGATAATCTGCAAGGGGAAAGGGAGGCAGAATAAATATATGCTTAGAGAAGGTACTTAATGTGGGCAGCAACCCCCTCCCAGCTATTTTAGTGAATGCAAGTATCTTCTGGGAACTTTGTAAAACATCTTTTTCAAAGCTTGAAGTACATAAATCCATAGGCTCCTGATGTTCAGAAGCACAGAAATTACTCACAGTCCACCAGCAAAGGAAGATGATGACAAATGACACCCAAAAAGATCACCTTTTTGCTTAAAAATATGCCTTTAAGTACTACTTCTTAAAAATATTAATTTGAAAATTTTGATAAAAAATTGGCTTAGACAATGGGCTGTGAGCCCAGGGTAATATCTGGTTAATGTTCTGTGGGAGCTCCTTTCTTCTGTAACCTTCTTGAGATCTTATTCAGGAATCAGAAATAGATTCAGAGGGCAATACAATTACTAGCCTTGCCCTCATCCTCACAAGGCTTAACAAGCCCATTTCCACCAACAACTTCTTCTAGGTGCCATACGGTCCTAACTACTTGTCAACCGTGCATAAACCCTCTCCAGTTTCTTAACAATCTTGAACTGGGAGGCCCAAACCAGGACTAACCCTGTTGTCTACCTTCCAGCCTTCCTCTTGATCCCAAAGTCAGGCTTCTGAAACTTTCATCTACAATCCTGGGCACAATGGCTCTTCCTTGTTTTCAAGCAGCACAGCAAGTTCAACGTTGCTGGTAGCACTGACATACAAAAATTGCCACTGTTGCTCTTCCCTCCTTCCTCCCTAGACTCAAGTTTCAGGCATTTGGCAGAGATGCACCTCAGTGTTTTTGAGGAACTCTCGCTGCCATAGTCTTGGCTCGAATGTGTTGAGTTTATTATGTCTGATTTCTGAAAGCTTTCTGGAACTCCTCCACTGGATCTACACTGCTGAGCAAGGCTGAGATTCTGTTTTGGCACAAAAACTCTTTAGTGGCATAGAATCATTGTGTTAAAGAAAAATTCCCCTCCTTTAGTGAAGTATGAAAACACTTTGTCCCATTAGATTTCATCAGCTTATCTTTGCTGCTACGGAGTTTGCATTGCTGCAAGTTGGAGCACTAGTATTTAATCTTCTCCTTTTCTCTCAATAAAAGCGTGCTAAGAAAGAACCTAAACTTTTACAGGCTTTCTCTCTTTCCTCAAGAAAAATTCTCATTGGGTCATTGTTCTCACCAAAACTGTTTTGGTAACTATGCTTATACAGTGCTGGAGCTTGGAGATATTGTATATCGCACAACATTTTCTAGGAAACTCATTAGAACTTGTAAGTTAACTTTCTAGTAACTGTGTGAAATGGGTGGAGTGTGAATGTGTTAAAATGAGTCAAGAGTACAACCTGAATGACGTTACGTGATTTTATAGTGATTTCAGACCCTCTGTACCTGGCAGTGAGGAAATCTGGGATTTCTTTGGTAAGCATAAGGCATTTTTGCAGACTAATGTCTCCTGAACTTTCTACCTTTCTGACATATTTTGATACTGGCTTAAAAGTGGTGACATTGATGGGACAGCAAGTCTCTAGTGTCTTTGTCTGAAATGTACCTGGATCTTCCTCATATCTACCAGCCTCCTTCAGACCATCTTATCGGTCTGTATGTTATCATTGTACACACAAACATGCTGATTATTTCCACAAATTAATTTTTCTTAGGATAAGAAATAAGCACTCTGACAAAAGGTAAAGGATTATTGGCAGGAATATTTTTAACAATCAAATAAAAGGGAAAAATAATCTGGGAATATTACAGTGCTTTTGGAAATACAATTGTTAATAGCGAGGCTCCCCAGCTCCATAGGTTGTGCTGATCTCTACATAGAGATGACAGTCATCTTCATCTTAATTCAAGAAACACCTTCCTGAGATACATAAATTGAGATGTATATAAATGTTGACTTATAATTAGCCCATGATTGCTCCATTTCCATGAAGTCAAAGGAATAACAATCTGGCAATGTATTGGGTTTGCGTGGCAAGGTTTTGGTAGCAGTGGGGCTACAGGGGTGGATTCTGTGAGAAGCTGCTGGAAGCTTCCCCTATGTCAGATAGACCCAATGCCGGTCAGCTCTGATACAGATCTCCGGCCAAAGCCAAGCCAGTCAGCAATGCTGGTAGCGCCTCTGGGATAACATATTTAAGAGGGGGGGGAGGAAACCTGGGCAACGGCAGCCGAAGAGAGGAGTGAGAATATGTGAGAGAAACAGAAACTCTGCAGGCACCAAGATTGGTGAAGAAGGAGGGGGAGGAGGTGCTCCAGATGCCAGAGCAGAGATTGCCCTGCAGCCCGTGGTGAAGACCATGGTGAGGCAGGCTGTACCCCTGCAGCCCATGGAGGTCCATGGTGGAGCAGATATCCACCTGCAGCCCGTGGAGGACCCCATGCCGGAACAGGTGGATGCCCGAAGGAGGTTGGGACTCTGTGGAGAGCCCGTGTTGGAGCAGGCTCCTGGCAGGACCTGTGGACCTGTGGAGAGAGAGGAGCCCATGCTGGAGCAGATTTACGAGCAGGACTTGTTACCCCGTGGGAAGTCCGTGCTGGAGCAGTCTGTTCCTGAAGGACTGCACCCCGTGCAAGGCACCCACGCTGGAGCAGTTCATGAAGAACTGCAGCCCGTGGGAAGGACTCACGTTGGAGAAGTTCATGGAGGACTGTTTCCTGTGGGAGGGACCCCACGCTGGAGCAGGGGAGGAGTGTGAGGAGTCCTCCCCTCAGGGAGGAAGGAGCAGCAGAAACAACATGTGATGAACTGACCGCAACCCCCATTCCCCAGCCCCCTGCACCACTGGAGTGGAGGAGGTAGAGAATTCGGGAGTGAAGTTGAGCCTGGGAAGAAGGGAGGGGAAGGTGTTTTAAGATTGAGTTTTTATTTTCTCATTATCCTACTCTGATTTTGATTGGTAATAAATTAAACTAATTTTCCCCAGTCAAGTCTGTTTTGCCCGTGACGGTAATTGGTGAGCTCTCTCTCCCTGTCCTTACCTCGACCCACGAGCCTTTCGTTATATTTTCTCTCTCCTGTCCATCTGAGGAGGGGAGTGACAGAGCGGCTTTGGTGGGCACCTGTCATCCAGCCAGGGTCAACCCACCACAGGCAGCTATAGAAAAAAAAAGAATTTTCTGATTTCCCAAAAAAAGATTTTTGAGTATGAATGTATTCAGGCTGTCTGTAAATAAGTAATGTCTTTGTTATGTGTATAATGTGTTCATGAATTTAATCAAATTTATAGGGAACAAACCACAATTTAATCAGAATATACTGTTCTTTCATTTTTCAGTATCTATTTATTAAATAGTTGCTAAGATTAATCATTAGTATAGTATTATAATGAACTAAATAATCAAAGATTCAAACAAGATAGGCAATGTTTATGAGAGTGTTAATGAGTTACGTTGTATGTCAAGTCTGACCCAGTTGGATATACTTCTTTTTGCTACATTTTTATACACTGCAACATTTTACACTCATATTTTACATTTTTACAAAGACTTTACATTTTAAATAAGTATAACAAAAAGAAATGGGCCAACTATACTCCTTAGGGTGACTCAGTTGTCTTTTCTTGAGGTAAATGGATTTTGGCCTCATTTATTTTTTCATATTAATGTACCTTATATTTACAGTTTAGCTTTACTTGTTTACCTAGGTCTTTTTTTCTGCTTCCTGAGTTCCAGCTGTTGTCAGGGGATTGATCTCACCAACAGATAAAATTTTATTTTTTAATGATAAATAGATGTGAAATTTTACCTTGAAAAAGACTTGAAACATTTTAAAGCTTTTGAACTCGTTGTTTAGGTTGTTGAAAGTCCTCAGCTACCAGTCAGTGGGAGGTGAGAGTGACTGGCTTAAAGCAAAAGGCACTTGGAAGAGTCTTTGTCCTGCTATGACCATAGGTATTAGTGTCTTAGTTTAAGTCCTGTATTTCAGAGTCACCTAGTGAACAACTGAAGGTTAATTGCAGGTGTCAAGGTATTCAATATAAGTTAGTTGATCAGCCTCATGGTCTTCAGTTAAATAGGACTGTAGCTACTTAGCAATACCTTTTCCTATGTATTTCTTCTGCTTCTTAGAATACCTTTTGTGGCTTATCAGTACATATCCTGTTTTCTAGATCTTATCCTGTCCTTTGAAATTCATTTTAACATTGGAAATAACAGTGTGCAGGTAGGCAATTGGGAAAAGAGATACGCAGGGTGGAGCACATACAGCTTGGCGTGTCTTTCTTACTGATGCACATGGAGCCACCTGAATGTTGACTCCTACACCTAGAAACAACCTGGACAGGATTGTACGTAAGCAAAGCACAAGGTCCTGAGTTTCCAGACTCTTCATGGGACAGGTTCACTACCTAGCTGTGTTTGCTGGGCCCTAGCCTTTATGGTGGTACTGTTTGCAGGTTAACCTCAGAAAAATAAAGCACATTTTTAATACTGCTGGTAATATATTACTGGGCTATACTTAGTTATAAAGATGCAAAATTGTGTTGATAACCAGGTATGCAAGTTTCAGGTTGCACTTCTTTAAAGGTACTTTTCCTTAAGAAAGACTTTGTAACTGAGTGCTTTTGAAATACCGTCAATGAGCATGTTTGCATAAAATAAAACTTGGGGAAGTAATGTCATGTTAGTGACACTTTATATCATGTATATATATAAGGAGACACCTCTTTTAACTCTAAGGGCTCAATACACTTAGAATCATAGACTCATAGAATCACTCAAAAAGACCTTTAGGATCATCGACTCCAACTGTAAACCTGACTGCCAAGTCCACCACTAAACCATGTCCCTAAGTGCCACATCTACAGGTCTTCTAAACACCTCCAGGGATGGTGACTCAACCACTTGTCTGGGCAGCCTGTTTGTTAAACATAGGCACCTAGTGACAACTGAGACACCCAAAGATCCTTTGCCTGATTTTCAGCTGCTGTTCCAGGTGTGCATGGGCGTCCTACAAGTCCTGTATCCTATCTGCCAGCTCCATGCAGATGTCTCAGATACTGTTGAAGGATTCAAATGTCTTCTTGTTTAAACAAGTGAATTGAATTCTGTGTGAAAATTACTGTCTACCCTGGACTTCTAAGCTAAGCTCTTTCAATGAATAATGGACAGAAATAGTTACTTATGGTGGAGACAGCCTTACACTCATAGTCATCTCGACCAACTACAGCTACCTCCAGTGCCAGACATGTCCATCTGAGCTGGGGTCCATCAATAGCCACTGAAGGGAAATGGGCACTTTTAAGAAGAGATTGGTTTTACCTACTTTTTGCTGTCTAGATGACATGAAGCAATAAATCCCACCCCAGATACTTAACTTTTAAAAACCTTTAAAGTTAGGTGAAATGAATCCTAGATATACTGTTTTCGAGAGAATAAACTTTCCTCCATTTGCACATACATCTCCCACTGGTTGAGCTCAGTACAGAAAAAATGCAGATTCAAATCCCCAAATTACACTGATTACAGAATATTCACATAATGAAGTTTTAATAATACATATACTGAATGTAAATTCTGAAGGTATAAGTAGGATGTTTGTTTTGTAGGATCTGTGTTCCAGCTTTGTCTACAGGGGTGAATTTCACCTTATGGATGAAATCTTGATTATACAGCTCCACACAGCTGTGGGATAAGAATTATATAATTAATGGTGAGCACTCAAATCCTAACTTGTAGCCATGGATGCACACCCGCCATGCAGTAATGGGAGTGAATTTTCTCTTAGCATGCACGTATGGGCTAATGTGGAGCACACTGTGAATTTTTCTCTTCCCTTTGGCTGTAAGAAAAAGAGGTGGAAAAAAAGTGATGCCTTTATTGCAATTTTTGCTAGCGCTAGTCTTTGTCTGCCTGCTTAATTAGTCCTGCTGTGTGGTTGAGACTGCACATAGGCTGTCATGCCACAGTGAAGACCTATATATTATAATATAGCAATTATATTGTTTAGCCTCACACATTCCTGCATGAATGACTAGTTCTATCTTGCATGCTGCAAGCATTTGTATTTGGCAAATATGAGGCTGCTGTTTTTAATGACTGAAACTTACTTGTTTCAGTAGGGTTGGTCTATTCTGTTTTCCAATCCCTCCAGGTGACACAGCCATGAGTGGAATAACAAAGGTGAAAGGGGAGCGGTGACTTAACTCAAATAATTTTTATAATGATCCTTTTATGTATCATATACTTTCAGGATTCAAGTTCCCGGTGTGTGTGTGTGTAACTATTAAAAAATTGAATTAAATTTTTGAAGCTGGGGCTTTATTTCTAAAGTTCAGGTGTTCCTGACGGGGTTATTAGGCATGCTTTTCTGGATATGTCCTCTGAACTCTATCACTTCCAGCGGTCTCAAATATGAATAAGATATCTAAACATTGCCATTATTTCTGATTTTCACCTACCGCATTTTTGGCACTGAAATTAATAATTTATGGGTCCATTTTTGCCATTGAGGGCAGAGATTTTCTTTTTTATCTGGCATATTGTGGTATGTAATTTCAGACTCACAGTCTCATACTCATTGTTAAAATGTTATTGTCCAGCGGCTGAGCAAATCTCTTCCATGAACTTTGGCATTCAGTTTCTAACAGCATGAGAGGATTCTCACAGTTGAGTAGACTGTGAACAGCCACTAAAGAATACTACACATCAAGAATTCATAAAGCTATGCAATAAAGTTTATCAGAAACTCACAGTTAACACTTTTTTATCAAAACTGGCTAAATAAATGTTTCAATATGAGCAATATTCTTATGGGATCAGTGAAGTCTTTTCCTGGTTTCAGGAAGTCAGGTTTAGCCCATGTGACTGTCATTCACATGTATCCATGTATGTTAGCACGGGATTTGTGTTTTTATTTTAAATTACTTTTTCCTCCACTAGGAGAAAGCAACATCGAAACTAGAACATCACAAATCATCTTCCTAAAACGCAAAGAGAGGGAAGAGAGCAAGCTCCAGTTCATATACGTAGCAACCATGCACTGAGAGTATCTGCTTCAGAGTATTATAGGTTTCTGGCCTTTTTCATTTCTCTTTAAACTATTCATTAATTTTCTGATTCTCCAGATTCCTTGGGATTATGTGTGAAGCTCTGTTTTATTGCATCTGTAACAGCATACCGCAAAAGGGTGAAGGTTACCAATTCAATGTTAAATATCATCTTGGGTTACAAATATTCTTCCCTGGTTCTGCTCCCAAATCTATGCTTTCCTCTGTGCTTTTCAAGTTGTTCAAGTTACATTACTCTTTCACTTGGTTGCATCCTCAAAATGTTATCCATCTACCAGAAATGAGATGTGACATAAAAGAGAAGATTTAATCAAATCAACAAGATGTACACGTTTAAACTGCTAAATCATGTGTTCTTGTTATGTCATATTATACGCCCTATCCTCTGTCCATCTTTAGGTATAAAAATTCATTGAATCATTTCTGAAATGAAAAAAGTAAATTTGAATACTATAAAAATAACACTATCTGCCTTTAGAAGCCCAATACAATATCATATTTCTGTGAATTAATTTAAATAGCATTTTAAAGGTGAAAATGTGACTTTTAAAAACACTAAAATATTTGATATTTTTTCCCCACCTTTCTAAAATCTTCTAAATAAGATGCTTCCTTTTCTTTGGTTTGATATCTTTGGTTTAATTAGTTTCTTTAACTTAATATTTCACTTTAGAATAGCCTTTAAAAATAAATCTATTTCATTTTAATGTTAGCATATACTATTTCAGTCTGCTCCAAATTAATCTCCTATGAATGTTCCAGTCCATGTAAAATTTCAAAACTTTTGGTTTGATTCTGAATAAAAATGACAGTTTTTCAACTTTTAAAAAGTACTGCAAGCCTATAAATTTACCTTTTCATCCCACTCTTTTTTGGTGTGTTGTAATTAAAGGATTATCATCTGTTCAGTGGGTTTCTTCTTCCATACTGTTTCCTACTATCAAGTAGTCCAGAATGACTAGCAAGTATTAGACATCCATCTACTGGGTGTCTGTAATCAGGTGAGGTGATATTTATCCTGTCTGTGTAGGAACTGGCGCATGTCATATGCAGGTGAGGGAGAAGCCTGTGGTATGACAGAGCAGAATGTGGTCAGTGGATTTGGGTTCTGCTCTCTCCTAGACAGAACTCAATTTGGTTGTGGGATCCACCCAGCTTTCCTAGCCGGGGGCAATCATTAGCAGCGTAAGGAAGTTTCCATGGAAGAAACAGGTTAAACATATAGACCTTCACTGCTTTAAATATCCACCTTGGGAGGGCTCCTGAAAAGGCACAAGGATTAGTGGTGGAGCCAGGCCAGCAAATGACAGGCAGCAAGGGGCTGTAGAAAGTTACAGAGGAGTGGTAGGTAGTGAGGAGTTCTCTGAAAAGTTACCGAAGGACCTCTGTTTGGTTTTGTGACCTTGTGCTAAATCACATGGTCTTAACCTGTTAATACGGATTTGCCTGAACCATACTGACAGACATTAACAGGGGATCAAGCACCTGGGAATCCACGTGGAGGCATCAACCCTTCACACAAGGTCACTGGTTTCTCCACCAGGTATCCACACAGTGTATGTGGTGACTGACTCCCTTATTTAGCCACAAAGGAGACACCAAAAGTCTCCTTCATTCCTCCAGTGCCTCCTCCTGTGGAGCATCCTTCAGGCACCCGCATTTGAAGATAAAAAACACGAGAGAGGAACCTTATTTTGGATCTTTACCATTTCAACCCAGTTTTTCCAAAGAAAGGAATCAACTGAATTTATATGATTTTCCAGTCAAGGAGACTTCTTGGAGGATGAAAAATAAAGGAAGTGTTTGTGTGCATGTATATGTTTGCGTGTGTTTTTGTGTGTGTGTTTGAGATACAGAGGACTAAAAGCTAAATGAATAAGTATGCAACACTGTACGGTGACATCTGATTAATATTTCTACAAATTAATTCCAAGTGAGTGGTACACTGTTCCACTTCACAGGTTACTGATGCACGTGCTCTTCCATGGGCATAACATTTTGTTCCTACAGTTCCCATTTGCTATGTGTATCTATCAGCTGAGCATCCAGTAAAGACTGCTATTTAAATTGCTTATTTGTTTTGCTGGTTAGTGGGCCTTAACGACCTAAGGACAGAGGACCCACACAATGCTCTGTATTTTTTTCTGTAATTGTATATATAAAGGCCCCATGTTAACAAGAATCCTTTCACTTCCTCTATGTAAGATGACATGCAGCCTTCACTGGCACAAAAAAATAATTGCTTCAGGGGCCTGATCCTGCAAATGTTGAACCTTTTCTGGGATGAGTTCAGTGCTCAACATTCCCCTTGAGCTCCAGTGCCTAGCACCTCTCAAGAGCAGCTGGTAACACTGTTGAGGAACATGGAGCATTGCTTTCCAAAAAGGAAAAGAATGGTGTTATTTACAAGATCCCTGACAATGGATGATATTGTTTAATATGATATCCATTCCAACTGCTGAGAAAATTTAGGTAGACAGAATGCAATTTCTCAAATTGGAATTTGGCCAAGACACTGGGGATATATTCTTGTTACAAAGGCAATGACATATTTAATCTTGCCTGAAGACAACAATCCTTTGTAATAGCTACTTCCTAACATTTTTTTCCAACACTGTTTTTGAAAACACTCCTCAGTAGTGCCCCAATTACAAAAACACCAAGATCAAAATAAAAAAAAACAAAAAGAAAAACAAAAAATGGAGATTTATAATTTCACAGCTTGGATATATGAATATATGTTTCTTACATAGCACTCGGCTAGTGTTGTGTTCCCTACCCTATTGTGAGACAGTAGTTACCCAGTAGTTTGAAGCCTGGAATTTCCAGCTTGTGTGAAATCATGATATTTCCAGCATGTTTTGTCTTCTGAAATAAAGTAAGAAGACAACATGTAGAACCTTCTAAAGGAATGAGAAGCTCAAGGAAAAAAAAAAATATTTTCCAGGTATCTGGATCAAAGCAAAAAATTTGACGTTCTTGAGTCAAATGTAACATTTTAGTTTCTTGATGGAAATTAAGTTGAATATTATGTTCAGACCATTCTCTGTGTCTGCCTGAATCTGCAGAGCGATATGAGAATAAAAACTCTGAGTCACTCGTGTTTCCCTTTTTCTCAAGGTTTGAGTTAGTGCTGAGCAACATTTCTGAAAATGGGTTTTGATTTTTGCCTGCTAGCACAAATGGTCTAACTTGGGTTGTCTCAGACATAGCCTGTGAGCCCCAGGTCTCTCCTCTCCAGTCTTGGACATGGCTCGTACTGGACCTGTTCTACCTTAGGCTTGGACAGGAGCAGAAAGGCATTACCATTTCTAGAGCAACATTTTTGTACAGTTATATTACTTCCATTCGTTCTTTCATGATATTTTTGGACACTGAAAGCACAACTGGTCCTTTTCAGGCCCCAAGGGATTGGGCATTCACCTATATTAGTAAAACAAAAATACAAAGGACCAAATTCATGAATGTTCTTCAGTGTTTAACTATTCAATATATTGATGTCCCCTTACAAAGGGCTGTTGGCCATAAAAAAACCACATAATGAATTTCAGTTCTAGTTGAAAAAACAATTGGACAGCTATGATGAATCATCTCCTATAAAAAGAGAAAATACTGTAACTTTTGGATCGTTTCCAGATCAGACACAGCACTGCCGCTCTAAGAAGGCTGTGAGCTGGAGAGGTATTTTGGGGGGTACTGACACGTAAATAAATCCACTGAGCATCACGCTCTACTCTGGACTTCTCAGCATTAGAATTGCCATACGACAGAGCTCTCCAAGCAGAGACAGAGAAATAAACAAACTTCTGATACGTTGCAAGCTGCTGAGTTTATTCAGGGTGGAACTGGGTCTAACAAAATCAAGTCCTGCAGCTTGTGTCCGTCATCCACCTGCCTGAAGGAAACGATCTCTGTGCACTTTTTTTTTCTTTCTTTTTTTTTTTTTTTTCATGAATGCTGTCTTGTTAGTGCTGTGGGCAAAGCCTGCAGCTGAAATTGCTTTGTGGTGTCACTTGGTTTGATTACACCATGACACTTGGAGCTGATTGGATGTGAGGAGAGATCTGATTGATATCTTGAGTCCACCTCTGTTGTCGTTTGATCTAGGTGATGCTACTGTGGAAGTGGAATAACGCTGGAGAGTCTAATCAGCAGAGTCACAAAGTGTGAAGGCATGTGGGTTAACTCTAGATGTTCTTGTTTCTGAGTGTGGACACAGGGCTCTAAATGATGGACAATAAACCACACCTAGCGCCCCAGTAATTCTTATCCTTTTCTGAGAGGACAAGCTTGATTTTTTTCTGTCACTTCACATGCATGCAATTCAGAAGCAACTCCAGTAAAGCCAAACAGATAAGCTTTTAAGTGCTGAAGTCAGTATAAAACTGGTTAAAGGAAGGAAATACAAAATCTGTAACTCTATACTGTGCCTAAAAAGTCATACATACACAGATTTACTACTTTTTGACAAGGTAAAGCTAATGCAAAGTGATGATATTGCAGTTTTAAGTTAAACTTCACTTTTACATAAGCCATTAACTTATATAATCTTATCAGCCTGACTTTTTTTGAATGGTTTGAACAGCGGAATTATCTTCTGTAAGAAATTTTGAAATTACTTGCTTTTCTGAACCCACATGAAAAAATGAAAATATTAAAAGTTTATTGAAAAAAAACCTAAAAAGCCCTTCTGACTTGAAAATCTTGGGATGAAAAAGTCAGTATTTTTACCAGAGTGAATTTGTTGTATTAAACTGGACTTTTAAAAAAGTATACGTTGATTCTCCCAAAAGGAAAATAGAAGAATTTTGCTAAATCTTGTAGGAATACTATGTTTTGGTAAAACAACTGCAGATGGGAAAAAAATGTTGATCTCTGAAACTTGTAATTCTCCAGTGTTTTTATTAATACACACTTTTACTAATGCAAGATCCTATACTTGTCGGAAACACTGTGCAAATACGAAATGAGGCTCCTAAGACAACTTAGCACTATTATACACCTATATACTAATACACATATTAAGTACTAAACCATCCAATTAAAATAATCTATTTAAAGTAACTCAGTAAACAAATGGGAATTCTGGAATTAGAAACTCTAGAAATACTACTTCAAAATGTGTTTCCATGCTTTGTGTGTGTGGGTATGCAGATATGTGTTTGAGTTTCTGTATTAATGATGATCGCTAACAGCTACAGGTGTGTAAAGAAAATGTAGAAGAAAAGATTCTTGCATAAGTAAAGCATCACCTGACACTTTAACAACTTCAGTCTATCATTTATTTGTTTCCAAACAGATTACTAAGTCTCTGAAAAACAAAGACAGGTTATTTTGTTTGGATGCCTAATTATTTTGAAAGCAGGGTGATAAACACAGAGTTGAAATGGAAGTGGAAGGAACTTCTGAGGGTTCAGAAATTTAAGGAAAATAGTATTTGATACAACTCCCTCCCAAAATCTTTGTGCTACTTACAAACAATTTGTAATTGTGCAACAACCACAGAAATGGAAAAAGAAAGGAACCAGAAGTACTCAATCCACATGCTAATCACTTCTGAACCACAGAGCTACCTTTGAATTTGCTATTTAATGATGGATGGATGAACAACTATATTTTATGGCCTAAAGAGACCCATTTTCCTCCCTGGTTTTATATAGAGCTCATTCTATATATTTTTGTTCTGAAGTTCACTAAGAATTCAATTATTCAAGAAATATTTTAAAGAAAATAAAATATTCATTTATTTAGAATTCTACCAAAATAAGTGGCTACCTGCACGCATCTATCTGGTGGACAGCAATGCATGCAGTAAATAAATACAAGGAAATCAGTTAAGTCTTGTTAATATTAAATCCCTCCAGTGCTTCCAGTGCTTTCTGCTTATGGAGTAAATCAGTTTTTTGGAAGTTCAACAGAGTCTGTTCTGCTACTGGATGCTATTACCCGCTCAATATTGATCTTGCTCTTCTCTTTGGAGTGGTAGGAATTACTTAAGCCTGAATGTCATTTGTGTCTTTGACCACTCATCATGAGATCAGTTTCTCTTCTGCTGTTCAGCATGTTGCTTGAAGATTTAGTCTGAATTATATCCTCATTGAAAAATTTCATCTTGTTGATGCAACAGCACTTCATATAATGAAGATTAAATTTATTTTCTATTTACTTTCTCAGGATATTTTTAGCAGTGAAAGATGCCTCTCTTCAGCTGAGGGAAAGTTACAAGATAGCAAAGGGAATAAAAATGTATAATGGTAAAGCCTTGTACTTGTAAGAAGCCACAGAAATGCCCAGATATTCCTTCTGTGAGTGAACAAGAACCTGCACTTAGCAACCTGCTCAAGTCAGGAAACCTATTGAGTGTTGCACTAAGTTCTGATTTGAAAAGGCATTGATCAGACTCAGTGCTAATTCTTTCACTGTGTTTTATGGAAGGGGGATAGGTTCTCTTCCCATTGAGCTGATGGTAGCTCTGCCATTGATTTCATTTGGAGTAATAGCATCAGCCCAAGTGTCTGTTGCAGGACAATAAAGTACAGTTTATTTAAGTGCATGAGAGGATTTTACGAGACAGCGAAGCACAAAGGCTGTAGAGAGTAGAAGCAGCAGATAAACTGGACAAGTAAGACAAACAGTTCCAGGCTTTGTTCTTTGCAGTCCACCATTTTTCTGTATGTGTTGATTACAAATTCCAGGTTTTTAATCTCTTCAGCTGTTAACTGCCCACACCAGTACTTCTTTATTCGATCCATATTCCTTGTCTAAATACCGCTTTTCTTCCTAAAGATCTTTGTCATGTTTTTCCTGCTGGGAAGTTTAATTTTTTTTTTTTTTCCCCAGTCTATTGGGTTATTCCACTTTCCATGTCATCAGGCCATACTACCTGAGTTTTCTAAATCATCAGGCCACTCTCATAGCAGTGTTTCATTTTTGCTCACTAATATTTTAACAGTTATTTCAATATACTGATTTACTGTGTGAAACAATCGTAATAATCGTGTTAAGCTATTTCCTTTCAACTGTACGCATTAATTCTTCTGCTTCATTATTCTCTTAGGAAGATCCCGAGGGCTTGATTTAAAGTTGCCTTGGGGTTTCAGGAACTTTCATTATTACCAAATTGTACTTCCTTTCCTTTAATTTTCTTGTGTGTCAGTGGTAAGAGTGTGCATTGGAATTTGGTTGTTATTCATCATTTGATCTACTAAATTTAAAACTGTAAAAATTGAAGAGCTTTTAAAATCCTCCTCCCCCCAAAAATTAATTTTGTTCATTCAGAAGTACAGTGCTTGAAAAAAAGAAATAAAAAAACCAAAACAAAACCAAATAAAAACACACCTTGGACAACCTTCAGTTTAAAGGGAAGAGAGAAGTACAGTATTGCAGAAGATGCAGAGTTGTCTAATGGTATCATAAAAATTAGCAATGGACACTTATATGCAAGAAATACATAATATTTTTCCCTGCAATATGTTTATGTGCTGGTTTTGGCTGAGATAGTGTCAATTTTCTTCATAGTAGCTAGTATGACACTATGTTTTGGATTTGTGCTGAAAACAGTGTTGATAACACAGGGATGTTTTAGTAATTGCTGAGCAGTGCTGACACAGAGTCAAGGCCTTTTCTGCTTCTCACCCCACCCCACCAGCAAGTAGGCTGGGGGTGCACAAGAAGTTGGGAGGGGACACAGCTGGGACAGCTGACCCCAACTGACCAAAGGGATATTCCACACCATATGACGTCATGCTCAGCAAATAAACGAGAGGTAAAGCTGACCAGGGGGCCACTGCTCGGGGACTGGCTGGGCATTGGTCGGTGGGTGGTGAGCAATTGCTTTCATTTGCATCACTTGTCTTTCTAGGGTTTTATTTCTCTCTCTTTTTCTTATTTTCCTTTTCATAAGAATTCTTCATTATTATTATTATTATCATTATTATATTTTATTTCAATTATTAAACTGTCTTTATCTCAAACCAATACTTGACTCTCAAAATCTTCTACAAACTTGACTCTGAAGTGAACTTCAGCTCATTCCAGAGCTCCATAACCCTTATCTTGAATAAACAGCTAAGTGACTAGTAAACTCCAAGGTCCAACTGCATGTGGCATAACCACTGTGCTGTTGTTGTGGTTTAACCTCAGTTGACAACTGAGCACCACGCAGCCGCTCGCTCACTCCCCCCACCCCCCGGTGGGATGGGGGAGAGAATTGGAAGAGCACAAGTGAGAAAAACTCGTGGGTTGAGATAAAAACAGTTTAATAATTGAAATAAAATGATAATAACATGATGATAATAATAATAATACTACACAAAGCAAGTGATGCACAGTACAATTGCTCACCACCCGCCAACCGATGCCCAGCCAGTCCCCGAGCAGCGCCCCCCCCACCCCAGCCAGCTTCCCCCAGTTTATGTACTGAGCATGACGTCACATGGTATGGAATGTCCCTTTGGCCAGTTGGGGTCAGCTGTCCTGGCTGTGCCCCCTCCCAGCTTCTTGTGCACCTCCAGCCTTCTCAGTCAGTAGAGCATGGAAAACTAAAAAGTCCTTGGCTAGTGTAAGCATTACCTTAGCAACAACTAAAACATCGGTGCGTTATTAACTTTGTTCTCATCCTAAATCCAAAACACCGCACTGTACCAGCTACTAGGAAGGAAATTAACTCTATCCCTGCCGAAACCAGGACAGAGATGTACCTACCTTTCATGAAATTCTGAAAAAAATGTATAGAAACACAAAAAATGGTCTTTCTGTTGATGAGATGACAATCCATTTTCTAGGGAAGTTAGATTTTACTTGGTCACTAACAATAAAAAGAGAAGGAAAACCTTGTAACAAAGAGTAAATTTCCCTCTTGGTCTTTCCTAGTTATGATTTGCAGTATATCCTTTCCTACAGCCTTTTGGGGTTTGGGTTTGGTTTTTTTAATTATATTTATTGTGATTAATGCAGGTAATTCTTCATTATTAGAATTTATATTCCTAATCAAGTTGTGCATTGTAATTCTTTTATCATTCTTGTTTTCAATTTTACCAACCTAATCTCTTTTTCAAATATGCATTTTGTTTTGTCCTCAACAATGCCTGAATGATGATTTTTTGCACTTCTTAGGAATAAGCAGAAAATATTATCTCCAGTAAAAAAAGAAACTGAAAATCCAGGAACGGATGGATGTTGCTTTTTTTTTTTAACATAATTCTTTTCTCATATTTTCCCATAAATATTTTCCCATGATGATAGTATAAAGTAGTAAGAAACAAGGAAAATACCACTCTTCATATTATCTCATGGAGTGCTTTCAGTGTCAGATAGACAGTGACAGAATCATAATGAGAGCAATACTGCGTGGCGTTGGTGGAAATATGAACAGATATGGATAATTAATTGTAAGAGCAGTAACACAATTACTTTCAGCCTACTTAGTTGTTGCAAATATGGCCCAACGTTTATGTTCTTTGCTGCTGTTGAAAACTTTAAATTATATTCTGCAGAACATATTAAGAAAGCTATAGTTCATTAAGCTGTTTTGCCTTCACTCATGTTGAGATATCAGCAGAGTCCACTCTGAAAATCTTTGAGTCAAAATTATGAAATAATTTCACAACATCATTTAGGTTTCTTTGAATCCTAGAAGTAGGGAACTGTGGCTGAAGTTATGGTGCTATTACAACAGCTTAATTTTCATATGTCTCATTCATGCAGCAGTAAAGCAATGGTGGAAAATTTAAAAAGAAAAGCTCTGGGGGAATACAGATATCAGTTTTAAGAAAGATCCATTTAAACTAGACAATCTGTACTACAATAAATCAGTCCAGTGTGCACTTCAGAAGTGATCACCAGCTATAAATGGCTTTGCCAAAAATATGGCAAATATTTTCTCTCTCCCAAGTCCTCTCCCCTGCTTCTTGGACAAAGAGTTTGAGAACACCACAGCTCCACCATGTTCTATCTTAATAAGGTATCAGGTAATACAGTACTAAAGCTGTTTGCAGTGATCCAGCAGAAGTTCCCTGAAGAAGCCTGGGAGAATGGTACTCACGTTGTTGCATACCTAGTAGTACCTTTGAGCACATTTAACTACAGGACATTATTAACATATTGAAGGAGCTGGTGAATTGAACAAAGTGTACTGACATAAATCAGTGTACTGTAATCTTCCTTTCAGAATAACAAAGAGGGTCATGAGCAATTGTACCTTAGTGTCTTGATGTGTTTATTAGGTTCTTTTTCTATAACTGTAAAACTATTAGAAGGATCCATGAGATACCATCACCATAGAGGAAAATCATTTGAATGCATGCAATGATAGATGTTCCTTATGTTATATGCCAATGAAACTATTTCCCTGTTGTAATAGAGAGCCTGTTTGAAGCAGCTGTCCAAAGATGAATCAAGATAAGCCAGAAATGAAATTAATATGAAGGAAGAAATACTACAAAGGGTTAGAAAAATTTACAATATGTCCTTCGATACAGGGAGTCCTCTTTCTGTTATCAAGAACACTCTTAACCTTGAGGGCATCCATTTTTGTCTCTGGTTTCTGCTGTGCTTGCTTTATTTAGCAACTGGCCAAAAGGCTTCACCTTGGTTACATTAATTATTGGTGAATTGCAGGCTTGGTAGTTGTGTAAAGGATGGTGATAGCTGGAGAATTGCAGCTGGATCAAGATGTGGCAGTCCACCTGCTAAGCAGCAAAGAAGAACAAGAACGCATCAACCAAGTGCTTCATTCTCTGCAGTGGCTTCATAATTAATCTCAATCAAGATCAACCTCCAAAGGTTTCAGAACTGGAATTTCCATTTCACTGTAAAATAAAAAACAATGGAAAAAGTAAATTTTCCTGACTTTAAAAGAATCAGTGAGCAGTAATGTCCAAGACTGTATCTGAATTCTGTTATATTGCAGAGGAAGGTCATGTAGCAATGCTTGGACTGAAATTTAAACAGCCCATCATTTGGAAATCCTTGTATGTAATGCTTCCATACTGGGACTGATTTAAAAAAAACTTGGCATTGACAATGTTAAAGTTCAGACTGAGTTGATTTCACTAGATTTTTAAATACCTTTGCTTAAATAATGCATGTGCAATAATAATTTAAATTTTCTCTATGGATCATTCTACTACGTTAAAACTAAAATAACTTGTCAATATTTATGGTATTCATACATGTCATGAAGAATTCTTTTAACTGTTCTTGTCCATTCTGACAATAAAACCAAAAACAAGTCTAAAAATACTGAAAATTGTTTTTCTTATTATGGGACTTCTCCTTCTCAATATATTCTAGTTATTTCTTTATTATATTTAAGGCAAAAGCAATAAAAAGCAATTGTTTTCGTGAATGATGTGACTTATATACATTCCTTCAAAACTGTGTTCATGAAAACAATGCCCAGGAGATGGTTTTAAAAGCTACTATCATTACATAATTTCAAGAAAGACACATCCTCAGTTTGGCTTAAATCCTGTACAGCTTGCAGATATTTACTTGATTTAACTTTACTGCTAATATGCTTAAATGAGGTGTGTGTATGTGTGTGCATGTGTGTGTGTGTAATATCTGCTACTAATGAACAGGGACTTTTCTACTGCAACAACTTGATTATAGAGAGCAATTATGCAAAGAGCATGTGAGAAATATTTTATACTTTTAGTGTGAATATACAGTAAACTAAAGGGAAAACATTTTCCCTGTGCTTGGTTCTGAACTGATATATTTTGAGGGATTCCCAAAATAGATAAATGGACAAATTATGAAGGAAGAAGTGGCAAAGGAAGATTTGAAGGTAAGAATATTATTTATTTGCATCTGGGACTAGGCACCACCTTTTCTCCAGATAAATCTGCAGTACATTACAAAGGACTAACCTTTTGAAGAATTCATGGATTTAGATAAATGTCTGATACGATTTTAAAAATTGCCTAAATATTTGACTCCCACTGATTTTAATTGGAGCAGGTGCCTGAATTTCTTTTGAGAATCCTGTACATTGCATACCAGTGATTTTAAATGCTCTTTAAAATCTAGCACTGGATAAAGACTTTTGCATACCTTTCTTCATATGAGAAAATGATGTGCGTAGGTCCTATATACATACATTCATCTTTTCAGAGCTGGGTCCTAGATTTTCATGTACAGTACATTTAATTAAGTGAGACAATATAAAATTTGCATTGAAATTCAATAGATACGCATTTGATCCATAGCTCTTAGTAGATGAGTTGAGAGATTTTCTCTGTACATTACTTTATTAGTTGATCAGACAGAAAATAAACAGGAAAAGACATCTTTGTTATCTAATATGATACAAATTTTAGCACCCATTATGAAAAATTAGCTGAAATGTTACAATGATTTTAATAAATAATTACAGAGTCTTCAGTTCTGGCCAGATCCTGTTTGGTCACATTAGTGAATAAATAACATTAAGATTTGGATTCATCTTACTACATGCAAACACCTACATTATTGACATCTGTGCTTGGGTTATTGTCCATACGCTGCCTTTAAAATCAGTAGAGATATGAGCAAAACATCTTACTAGAACTGAGGGCGTAATTCATTTAATCCTGAATAGACTTCTAAAAAAGACTGTAGAATATTTCTGCCTATTTCTCTCCACTGACTACAAAGGGACATCTGTGTGACAAGGGTAGAAAAAGCGGTAGAAACAATATCTGACTGCATCCCCTGACAGCAGTGGGCTACATTACCCTAAAATAAATCTGTGACATGCATAATTAGCAGTGCTTCATGGAAGCTGTCATTTTACCTTTTCTTTGCCTTCTTGGTTCATACCAATTCCAGGGTAAAACTGGACTGGACTGTTTTATTTTAATAATTTACATATAGAAAGTCCGTGCAGTTGAGTTTCTGGTGATGTGAGAAAGAACTCAGTTTATTAATTTTTATTTTTTAGGAATAAAGGAGAATTTAAAAATAAGGAGAATTTATTATGGTATTATATTTCAGAGTCTTTTATAAAAACAAACACTAACATTTGGGCCTAAGGTACCGTGTTTGGCATTTTCTCTTTTAACTGAAAGGATATCCTTACGAGGCAAGACAAATCACTCGCTTCCAGATCCCAGTCAATTACTTCAAGAACTGCTGGAGAGTTTCACTTCTGAAGAATTAACTTTTTGGCTACCCGAGCTCTCAAAAGTGACAAATTGCCTAACATGTAGCTTGAAAGATCATGTGGGAAAGTGAAATTTAGTGCTATTTATGATTTCCTCCTTGGAAAGAATTGATTTTATTTCATTGCCGTAGAAGCTGAACTGAACACCGTATGTTCCAGGTTCAGCGTTCACCATGTGCTCTTGTTATTAGCTCTAGGACTAGCATCAGACACTCTCACTGGAGCTTGAAGATCATTTTTTTGTGGATTAACTCTACCTTTTCATTGGTTCTAGATTAGACAAATAAAGGATAGCTCTTTTATATCATTCCCCTGGGGTTCCTGATGGGATTTATGAAGGCAGGTGCTTCAGATTTCATTTTCTTCAGGGCAGGAGCAAGGTCCTCTCAGATGTTTGCAGATACTTCCTATAGTGTTGATGGATATTCCAAACACAGTGACAGTAGTAATCAAGAAACCAACATATTAAATTACTCGGTTTAGTTAATCACTAAATATCCTAACATAACATAAATAGTGCCTGCAAAAAATAAATCCCAAATCTGGGAAAAACAAACTCAAGCACTCAAACAACGTGTCAGAATTAAGCAATTTGTATTTAACTTTTTTAACATGTCCATTATGACATGTTTTTGACTGTACAGCAGCCCTCTCTGAAATATAAATATTATAGACTGACTTATCTCATGTATTATCTCCCACCAATGTCTGATGCACCATGTTCAGAAACAGACTTGATGATGACGATGGTGATGATGATAGAATGGTATTTGGAAATAATTCTATTGAATGCTGTCTGAAAAAAATTGCCCCTATTTTGTACATACAGTTGGCATTTTCATAAATGAACAAACACCTGCACGCACAAGCAGTCCTAGCACATATAAATGCAAAGTTTATGAGTTTGGACATCTGTGTTTGCTAACAGTTGTCACAATAATTTAGAGGGTCTTGGGAAGCAAAGGGTTATGGAATTAATCTTGACATACATTTCTGAAGATGGGGGTTTTTATATAAACTGTCTGCTATAAGTCAGCATGTATGTTATTTTATTAAAATGTACAATATATTAAGGCATAAAATATATTTTATACGTGGATGTTATTTTTCTATTCGTACAAGGCCAAATTCAGGAAGACATTTAAATATTTACCTATCAGGCCTTCAATTACTTCAGCTGCATATGTTAAATCATTTTCCAAAACAAGAATACTTTTCTGAATCAGGGCCAGAAAGATACTGTTGTTAGCTATAGAATCACAGAATCATAGAATCATTAAGGTCGGAAGAGACCTCCAAGATCATCGAGTCCAACCATCAACCCAACACCACCATGCCCACTAAACCATGTCCCTAAGCGCCTCATCTACCGGTCTTTTAAATACTTCCAGGGATGGTGACTCAACCACTTCCCTGGGCAGCCTGGTCCAATGTTTAACTACTCTTTCAGTAAAGAAATTTTTCCTCACATCCAATCTAAACCTCCCCTGGCGCAACTTGAGGCCATTTCCTCTCGTCCTTTCGCCAGTTACTTGGGAGAAGAGACC
>NW_008824359.1:1726346-1730871 GCF_000699105.1 Pygoscelis adeliae | reverse complement strand
AAGTACCTCAGCCTTTTCCTCATCCTCAGTGACAATGTTCCCCCCCGCATCCAATAAAGGATGGAGATTCTCCTTGGCTCTCTTCTTGTCATTAAGTATGAAAGAACTATGCAGTTCTTTCTTTCTATCAGTTGATACAATAAAACATGCATGTTTCCCTAAGGTCACATGAATGTTATTCTATAAAATCCAGTGATTTCATTGGCTGGTTAATTGATTTTCAGGGGAGAATCAAGAAATGACCATCTCATTAAAAAGCAGAGCTTAGTAGCCAGGATCCACTGGTTTGGCCAGAGGGAGAGAAAAACACAGATGGAAGAATAAAAACCAAGCAAACAGAAAATATTGTAGCCAAGGGCTCCAGTTGTTGTTCAAACTTCTCCAACCTGTACTTTAAGGTATTTTTAATCTCATCTCTTTTCATTTACAGTGGCAGGTAAAGCAAATATATAAAATGCTACATTGGTAGGAGAACAGGTTGTTTTTTTTATTAAGTCAAAGTGAAATGTTGATTTACACTAAGAACGTAAAGAAAGCAAAGGAGAGATGATTACAGCTTCACTTTGGCTGCTCAGATTCTAATAATCTTCTACATGTAATGAGACTGGGGAATGGAGAAGCCTTTTCCTGACAATGCTGGCAGCAGGATAACTTCTACACGTTATTGATTTTTCTTCATTGATTGTAATCTTCCCCTTCCTGAGTGTCTGTCTTTGCTTCTCTGACATATTGAACACTGAATAGTCCCTGAGTAATTCTTGAACAGTTTGGGAGCATTTTTATTTTCACAGGACAGTTGAGACCAATGGAGTGATTTATGTGTACTTTGGAAAGCAAAACAAAACAGTACTGCTCCAGGAATAAATACGGACACAAAGGTATTTTTTTTTTAAAAAGCATCCCCCCTCTTCCCTCCTCTCCAACCCCTCTTTACTTCCACACTCCAATAATTTCATAAGTATCTGCCAAATCATGTAGAGGAGAACAGTAAAGCATAAACAGCTCTCACAGCTGTGATTTCAGCCATGATTGATGATGAAATACCACTGGAGGGATAGCAGGAAAATGAGTATTTATTAATGATATAAAGTGCCGCTGGTTTAAAATCCAAAGAGATCCATCATTTTATATCCATGGGATGTATGCATTGAAAGTGGAATATTCAATAAAAGGAGCCAAATACCTTAGTCAAAACATAAGTAATTCCAGTGGGTTGCTGATTGAATTCCTTTCTTAAAGTGAGCTAACCATAGTGGTTTTCATAAAGATTTTATTCCCACTTTAGCTACCATTAAGATTACATGAATAGTAGATCATGTAGGCCTAACCTAGAAAAAATTTGCAGTAGCAATAGCTTTAGCATATTATAAAAACACATAGCTATGCACAACTATCATCCATATAATACTAACATGTAATTTACAATCATTTTCTGCAGACATAAAGATTCCACAGTTGTTTGATGTGTAACAGTTGGCTTTTTCTGCCATGACTTCATTAGCTTTTATTTTATGAAGCTGATAGGTCAGATTACCTGTACCACACCGCTACAGGCAGCTTTGCGTATTTTTTATTCACAGCAGAATTTTTCTCTGAATGATCCTAGTCTTTCAGAAGTTAAATAAGGCAATTCCTGGTTTATCTGATATGCAAAAGAGATCTTTTTTTTTTCGTTTTGTTTTGCAAAAGAAAAAAATTACAAAAAAGTCCTTGTGTCTTTCTCTTTTGAATGTAGGCCTGATTAGGAAGTATTGTCCTGTGTTGATCCTTTTTTTTCCTCTGATGTTTTTGCAGCCTGTTAAATGGGATGAGCTTGTTCATACAATAAAAAATGTAGCTGCTGTGTTGACAGCAAAGGAGAAATTGACTGATGGAATTCAGCTGCATAATTTAACATACGGCTTTCAAGTCAGGCTGGAAGTTCCAGAATGTTAAACTTTGGCTAATGGATAGTGCTGAGAAAGGCAGGGTTCAGAGGAAGTCTAAAAATGGATCAAAAGCATACTCATGGCTAAAAATGCAAAGTATTTATTTACTCTGACTTGGGGAAAGAAAGGAAAAAAAAAAAAAGCAAGCATCTAATTGATACTGTTGGCATTTGGACAGTAAGAAAAAACGCATACACTCTGCCCAGCAAGAGGAGAATCATTACATAGTATAAAATTAAGAGCAAGCGACTGGACAGCAAGTGATCTCTCCCCTTTTATCAACGTTGCCCTTACTCAGACTCAACAAAGCTTCACCAGATCAGTGGGTTCAGTGTCATTTTATATGTTCACAGCCCTCAGTGGAAAACCACCTGCATTTCTCACTCTATTTATTATTGTGTTACCTGGGCTTTACAGTTGCCTAAATAATAGATCCAAAGGACAAGGGCAGGGAGTGGGGCAAAGAGATAGGAGAAGGGGAGAGAGCTTTGGTAGCTAAATCCCTGGAGAATCAGTTGATGTCTCTTGCGGCTCAGCACAAGGATTAGCAGCTCCCACTGCCAAGATTTGTGAAGAAAGGGTTGGTGCCCCTTTCTGGATCACAGCTGGAGAAAGAGTGCAGAAGTCAGGCTTGTTTAAACAGATCTGCTATTTAATGACTTTTTGCTGTATAGTCTCATTTCAAAAAAAGGATTTAGGAGTTAAAAGGTTAAAAAGAATAAATTGTAGCACAACAAATTATTGTAAAAGCAAATGAGCCGTACACAGCTTTGCTTGTCCTGAGTGCTGAGCCAGCGTTTTGTCATCACTGCTTCCCAAGGTATTCCCAGTAGCTGCAGTGTGCAGGGAAGGTTAGCAGTATCTTTTCTGAAAAATAACCACTCCTGTGTGAAATACAATATAAAGTTAGCACTCATTTTGGGAAGAATAATGACAGTGATCTGTGTTTTCATGTAAGGAGATCAGAATATTTCCTTCAGGCAAGCAAACATATATTGCAAGTGTAGGTGAACTGAAAGACACAGAAATCAACTAATACTCATAATGACAAGGATTTGGATTCATTTTGTCTAATGCTAGGGATGGGATTCAGATTCTTCTTCAAACACCTGAGTCTCAGTTCTGCCTATATGGGCATCTGCTGCCATTTGAAATGCCCAAGGTTATCCTTTCTGCTTTCCTGCTGCTTATCTGGATGGATATACATCCTTTGGCAGTTCTAGTAGCTCTAGATGCCCAGATGAGGCTCTTACAGGTAGCTTCATCAGGTAGCTACAGACCCCAGGGGCATTCCTCCTTCCTGGCCTGATAGTTGCAAGGCTGCTGCAGCTCCACGCCCCCAGGTCAGTTTAGTAGAAAGGCACATGTATGCACACATACACAAAATATAAACAGAACCGGCCACACACGTCAGCACAGAGAGGAAAGAGAACATATACTGCCACCTGCATAATCACACTCAACACTTACATGTGCAAGAGCAGCAAAGGTGCCCCATCCTGCTCCTCTTCTCCAGCTGATCAGGGCTGAAGTGTCCTGGTGGGATGTAGACACACAGAGTGCGGGTCTCTCCAGGAGCTGGCCTCAGACATTCATTCTACCCAGCAAGCTGGTTCTCAAACCCCAATGCCCGCCAGTTGCTCTTACCTGAACTGAACCCTCAAGGCCATGAGGTTCATGGTCAAGAACAGGGCCCAGTCAGACCAGTGTACTGAAACCCAACCCCCTTTGTCCCCTATTTTCCTACACTTGTTCTCTCCTGATGCCCCTTGATCTCTCACGTGCCCACCTTTAGTCCTTCTCCTGTATGTCCCATAATAGGTTTTGCACCTTCCCACAGCCCCTTAAGCACCCCACAATAATTTCTACACAAACCAAAAGTCCCCTTCCCCTGCCTCCCATACTCAGTCCTGTACTCCTGTAGACAAACATCTCTTTTAGTATGCACAGTGCTCAGGGGAAGATGATATCTCCCATGAGTTATCTCGGTGGGATTCAGACCAGGGACAACAAATGGAGTCAAGGGTGATGACACTTCGCTAACTTTTAGGCCTTTAAAGGGAGATAAAACAAATCCCATCCTACGAGTCAATTGTACATTGAGGACTGGAACACAGGACTGTATTGGGTCCGGGTGGGATGGAGTAGACTTTCCCCATAACACCTCTCACAGTGCTGGGCTTTGTATTTGTAGCTAGAACGGTTCTGATAATACTCCAAAGTTTTGGCTGCTGCTGAGCAGTGCTTGCACAGCATCAAGGCTGTCTCTCCAGCATCCCTCCCCCCACCCTGCACAAGGCCATTAAGCTGGAGGTGGGCAAGAGTTTGGGAGGGGACATAGCCAGGACAGCAGACCCAAAATGACCAAAGGGATATTCCATACCATATGACAACATACCCAGCAACAAAAGCTAAGAGGAAGGGCAGGGGGGAGTGCGGGCATTTGTTATTAAGGTGTTTGCCTTCCGAAGCAACCAGTGTGCTGTGCTGGCTTTAGCTGGGATAGAGTTATTTTTCTTCATAGTAGCTAGTATGGGGCTATGTTCTGGATTTGTGCTGGAAACAGTGTTGATAACACAGGGATGTTTTTGTTACTG
>NW_008824359.1:1711303-1721589 GCF_000699105.1 Pygoscelis adeliae | reverse complement strand
TCTAGACAATCGAAACACTCCCTAACATACAGAGCCACCCCGCCGCCTCTCCTTCCTCGCTTGTCCCTTCTGAAGAGTCTATAGCTATCCATTGCAACACTCCAATAAGATGGTGAACACCTGCCTGCTGATGGGAAGTAGGGAATGAATGCCTTGTTTTCCTTTGCTTGTGTGCATGGCTTTTGCTTTACCTATTAAACTGTCTTTACCCTAACCCGCAAGTTTTCTCACTTTTACCCTTCTGATTCTCTCCCCCATCCCACTGTGGGGGAGTGAGCAAGCGGCTCTGTGGGGCTTAGTTGCCAGCTGGGGTTAAACCACGACATGCGCGTGCTGAGGCCCTGCTTACGAGGAATTGGTTTGACATCACCTGCTGATGGGAAGTAAACAATAAGTCTTTTTGTTCTCCTTTACTTCCGTGCATGGCCTTTGCTTTTCTTTATTAAACTGCCTTTATCTTGACCCATGAGTTTTTAATCTTATTTTCTCGCCCTGTCCCACTGAGGACGGGGAGTGAAAGAGCAGCTCGGTGGGCACCTGGTGACCAGCCAAGGCCAACCCACCACAAGGAGAAATGATCTATGTCCAAGTCACGTGATATGACAGAGAGTTATTTGACATCTGAGGAATGACTGTCATCAGTGTTTCTGGACTCTGGATCATGCATTGTCTTGACAATATAGGGTCAAAGAAAGTAAGAAAGAAAGAAGGGCTTAGCACCAGAAATGCAATGCCTAACTTTGAAAGACTTTGGTACATATCTGAATATTCAGTTGGGTTAAATCAAATTCAGCTTCTTGCAACACTCTGCAGCTGTTTAACCCTAGAAGTACCTAAAGTCACAAAGGAGTCTCCCTGGTCAGCCAGAATTTCCTTCAGTTCCCTCATTGAATGGTGATTTGGAAAACCTGTTGAGCCCCACCACTATGTGCATCTCAGCTGAGGAAACTGGAGAGCTTGTGCAGAATGCATGAACTCAAGGAAACATTTATGAGCCTGGTTTTATAGTCATGTGTCGCAGGGTTTTTTTAGCTGGTGAGACATTGGTGTGGATCCTTGTGTATTTACAACTACATATGCAAGGAAGTTTAAGTCCCTCAAATTCTCCTATCTTAACTGTCTCCCCAAAATGTCCAGACTAGTTTGCTGCCCTTCCAGTCTTGAAACACTTGCATTCTTGTCTGCAGACTTCAACAGGTAAGATGAAAAGAGATCCAGTCATTGTACTCTCAGAGGCAGACAATAATTTCCCATCAGCATATTCTTAAGAGAGCAAAGTTATTTAAAAAGAGACAAGAAGTGTATAGACACCGACACAGCATGTACACCTGCAAGAGTGTCCCTTTCAGGTACCCTCTTATGTACCTGCAAAATTTCAATGTTTCCAGAAATTTAACAGAAAGGGAGATGGGCAGTTGATCTGTAAGGGAAATTGATGTTTTAGAGGCTAAAGATCTGCAGTGGGAAATCAGTTCACTAAAGTAATTTTTAGCCTGTGCAAAAGATATCCAGCTAACTTGGGATAACTTGCTTTGCTATACCTATATTTTCCCATCTATTAAAGCAAACTGTAATAGGAGTCAGCTAAAGGCAAGTATAAAAACATATCCAGTAGGATGCAAGATTTAAAGGTATTAATACTTTTTAAGCTCTAATGATGAAAATCTGTCTGATTTATTTCTTTTTTTGCATATGGGTACGAAATATAAAATTCAGTAATGCACTGGTTAATAATATCAAAAATAAAGCAGCAGAGAAGTGGAAATAATGAAGCTGGTTAAGATTCTGTTGCTTCTCACAGGGGAAAAAATGGCTTTATTGTGATTCAAGCAGAGCAGCCAGATTTCAAGTATTTGATACTAGCAGGTAATGGGAAATTACCCAGGTTTTTCTTGTATTTCTGCTCCAGCATCTTAACTTGAGCACCCTACATCATTCTATTTCATGGGCTCTGACACTTGGTAAATGGGTTTAAAAACTTTTTAAAAGAAGGAAAAAAACCCATAAATTCCTTTTGTTTTGAGCGATTATAATCACAATTTTCAGAAAACAGCATCCGTATCCTGGGTTGATGGTATGTTACAATGGCATGTCACATCTGAATGTATCAACCATATAATATTGTTTGACTGGTGGCAGCATTGCCAATTCGAGGAAAGGCACCTCTAAGTAAGGCAGCATTTCCAAACACATTTCTACTCCCAGCCTATAACGTGTACACGTCTGCCTCTTGGGCTCTGTATTGCTCCTTTGGCTGGTGGGCTAATGAAAATCAGACTTCACTAAGGGAATATCCACACTGCTGCCAGGGCCTCTAGGATCAGAGCCTTGGTAGATGTACCTAAACTACCTTTAATCTAGATTTCTTGGGTAAAGTCCCTGGAATGAATGTATTAACATAGTCAGGTTTGGGCAGCCAGTATTAAAGTCACCGGTAAAGCTGTGAAAACTACCTGTACCCAAACCTGCTTGTGGAGTGCTGGGGAATGCCCTCTCCATTCAGTGCATGAGGGTTAAATATTTACACTTCCTCACCAGAAAATCAGTCTGATCTGGTCAGTGCAGCTCCCTGTATTTACCATGTCCCTTTTCTCTAGCACATTTCTTGCTGCACGCTGTCTGCCTGCATTTGCTTTGAGGGCAGGTAAGGACCATTTATGAGAACCATTCCTGGAAGGAACCAGACAAATATTCTTATAAACTGCAGAGGTCACAACTACCTTTTAAAGGGAAGGCTTTAAACTGTTTTCGCTTTTATTTGTGACGTGCACACAACATAGTTAGTTCTAGATACATGTTTTGTGCCACTGTAGCCAAAACAGTGATTCCCGATGCCATGAAAAATTTATTGAAAAACTGTACCCACAATCTCTTGTTTAAGGAGTATTTAGTCAATGATTTAAGTATTTTCAAAGAATAGTCTTCAAGATAATCACATAGTCTTAAAATTTAGGAAGTATATTGTCTGTTATTCCTTTATGTGAAAAACTGTTAAATCAGTCCTGGAAACAGAATGAAACAATAGAATTTAAGTGACAGAGACAAATTGCTAAGAGTAAACAGTCATATTGAAAAGTTCTCACTAATCCAGATGATGGCAGATAAACCAGACCTTTTGGTGTATGATGAATAAAGTCTGCATTCTAGCTCTTAATTAACACAGTGAAAACACAGGAAAGGTTGACATCTGCTTGGGGTAAGATTCATCTCACCTAACTTTGGATACCTACAAAGCAGACATCTACAACTAAATGTCTGTCTAGACTCCTTCTTTAGCTGATGGAGAGGAATAGACACTTCCAGAGCTTTTTTTCATTTCATTTGCTTTCCTACATTAGGATGAATTTAGCTGAGCTCTAGATGTGGCAATTGCTCTCTATCAGGTATGAAAGGAGCATATTCACTGACATCACTGATACAAATATCTGCACTGTAGGCATTTGTATTTAGCCAGATGAATCATGCTGATGGTGTCTGTATGATTTTAACTCTTCCCCATCCTTTCTGATGTAGACTTATTTTTACTTGCATTGACACAAAATAAGAGAATTTCATTACAGAAAAGGGTATCCATGACAGTACACAAGGAACAAGTCAAGCAGCACTTAAAAGGGGAGGATTCTGCACTCTTCCCTGTTCCACAGTTCTTTATGCTTCAGAGACATTAAAATAACAGGAAATTACTATTTTTTTTGACCTTCAGCTCTCCTAATCTTTATTACTAACAAATCAGATAGTTGTGGTAAGACAGAAACAAAACGTATGTGCAATGTATTCCCAATCAAATTTCGAAATCTTGACATTTAAGGAAATTGCATTTCATTTCCATGTCACTGTTTTAAAAGTGCAGGTGAAATTTCTCTATTTTATTTTTAAACCAGAAGGCAAGACCTTGAAAATGTGTTTCAAACAAGGTTAGTTTTGCATCTAAATATGTAAAATAGCAAAAGCTGATATGACTTAAGGCAGCAAAAATGTGGGATTCAGAGCTGAGCCCTTGAAAATTAGTAAATGCCTGTGTTATCATTTCTAGATAAACCTTATTTTGACCAACTTATATGTACATTGTAATAGCATCTTTAGTTACATCAGCATATTTTTTACTTTTTTTACAAGATTTCATTCCTTCTGCTTCATACATTGCATAGGATGGATATTGTGTTTCAAAGACATTGATAAATCTGCCATTTGCTATACTTTCAAGGACCTGCTTGGGAATTTTTAAGGCAACCTGAGTATCTAATAATTCATAAAAATTTGCTGTAAATTTTAATTAGTTGTGTCCAGGACCTTCGAGTTTCCTTAATGCCACTGTAAACAATATATATTCAGCCCACTGCTCCTCTGCTAAGCTCATGCCATATACACCTGTGCCTCAAAGGACTGTCTGCAGTCATCATCATAACCAAGTTTGTAAAAGATATTTTGATATTTGCTGGAATCTTCAGCTTTAAATTTTTGACTGAATGCATGGCATTTCCAGGACTTCACTTCTTGGTGTTGGTTATGGCAGAGGCTTATTGCTGTTCAGAAAGAGATGAGTCTTGCCCTGTCTGCTCAGATCAGCAGGGCCAAGCTAAAATGCTACAGCTTTCTTCTTCCCATATGATAAGTAGAGGTGGTTAATAGGAAGATGACAATTATAGCTACCTTATGGACAGATATTTCATTTTAACGCTTGTAATGTGGCCAGATGCCATGGTATAAATAACACAACGAACAAACAACTATAACAGCACTAATGACCTTGTGAGACAGTTTGCAAAATGCAAGGAATTTAAGCTTGCTCCTATTCAGTCTTTTTAAGATACTGCACTTACTTTCCTCCTGTGAGAGAAGGGAGACAGCAAGTGTGTTCTTTATAGGCACCAGGACCCTCATGGGATGTAAAAAAATAATGCATAATGGAGCTGTCAGGAAATTTTCATATTTGGACAAGAAGTTGACATAGTTTTGGCTTTTTACCAGTTCTTAAGAATTCTATCATTTAGAAGGTGAAAAGTATGTGTTTTTTTCTTTATGTCCAAAGGCTTTCCTCCTTCTTGACCAAACAACCCTTTACATTTTAACTCAGCTTGAAAAAAAAAATCCAACACAGGGAGAACCAAAATGTCCAGTAATTTTCCTGAGATGACACAAACGCAAAACTCTTGCTATCCTGCAAGCTCTGTGTGAGAGCCACAGCAGAAAAAAAAGTGTGCCATGCACTTTTCATTACCAGTATGCTGCAAAAATGATTGATATTTTCATACTGTTTAGCCCTCACCCATTTACCACAGCTTTAAATTAAAAGAAATATTGCCAGCGCTTTTCATATTGAGGGGTTGCAAGACTGCTCTGGACCTCCTCGCAGCTATATTGCTGAAGGTTATTATTAATTGTCAGTCTGTTAACCTGCTTGTGGTGCTCAGAGATGTCTGATGGCTGGAACTTTATCATGCAAATACAACTAGCAAAGGAATATCTTGGCTTGATAACTTCAGAACATGATGCTTCCTTATGAAGTTTGAGAATTCAAGGCATTTTCCTTGGGAGGGTGTGTATAGACAACCTGCCATTATGATTGATTGCATTCACAGAGCGTTTCTGCTCTTGTCTAATTACTGAAGAATACATCCTTGGCTCCATTCAGTTATCTTCCATTGCCTGGCACCTTCTTCCTTTAATGAGATTCAAATCTGTTGCAGGTACTTTCAAGCAGTCTGAAATACTCTTATCCTCCTTTTGACACTGTATTAGCCTGTAGGGACAGCAGTTGGTGTGCTGTGGTCCAGTGGTCCAGTAGTCCTGGACTGTGCCTGAAGATAGAGCTCGCTCTCTGCCTCTCCTTTGAAATAAAGGAAAAGTACTGTAAACACCAGTCCTTTCTCAAATATGATGTTGAGGTTTCAGCCACCAGCTCTGCCTCACGGTCGTTATCTAAAGAACACAGATTTGGGATGGGCTTAATATGATCCTCTTCCATCTTCAAAAGAGATGCAAAGAAAACCCTTAATTTGAATCTTCACACACTTAGAAGATATGCAACACACACAGAGCTAGTTGTAGCAACTGCTGAATGAAGCACCTTACTATATTTTCACTGATTGTCTTTGTGTGAATCATACGTGCCTGTTATTAATTCAGCTTTATAACAGTGTTTTTTTCACACAAAAAGAAAGGATGACATCATGCCACACAATTATCCCTCAGAGAAGACCTAGACTTATAGTTCTGTCGCTGTCACAGTTTCCATTTGAGCTGTCCAATCCATTACAACTAGAATCAGAAAATAAGACAGATCAATAAGACAAAATATTACCTGAAAGAAAAGAGGATTATGGTCACTTCGATTCAAGACTTTGGTTTGCCTAGGCTATTTAGGTCTTTCAGTAGGATATATATATTTTTGAACCTTTTTGCTATTTATATAATAGCTTATGGTAGGGTTTTTTTTTCCTATCAGTAAAATTGAATAGTACTTTGCTCTGGGTTACTCTTCCTTGCTGACCACATGATCCCAAAGGAACAAATTTACAGTACTTCACTTAGCCTGACTCCTTGAATGATCCTGTGATGATGTGGTGCTACTGGTAAATGTACTGTAGCTGGAATGAGACCACTCCTGAAATAGGTGAAAGGCTTTGTATGGACAAAAGGGAACCTAGGTCCTGGTATTACTACTGCCACTGCTCACACCAGCAGCTGAGAGAATACAAAAACAAAACGAATTTGGGAGCTATTGCTTTAAGGTACCTGGAGATAACATTCCTTAAATATGTTCTTTTCTGAAGCTTTGTTATACACAAGCAATTTAAATTGCTACTATTCATGTTTTCTATACAATGTTAGTCTCTGATCTTTCTCTTCCTTGTGCAGTTGCTATCCTTCCCCTGATAAGGAGGTATGTGTTATAAATCTGTGTTTAATATATTTGCATTCTTTATAGCTCATGATTGGTAATTATACTTTTCCTATTAATAGAGTTCTTTAGTCTTTCAAACATTATCTCATTGGATTCCAGCAAATCCTTTTAGGCATACTGCGACTTCCAGACTTCTGTTACTTAATCTGTCTTCCTGGCCAGTTTTAAAGTAAGTATTCTTTTTTTTTTTTTTCTTTTTTTTCATTTTTTCTCTACTGTATTTATGGAGTGGTGAGGTATTTGCGATTGCACTTCCTCTAGGTAAGATAGTGTATCTAGCTATTGACTTTTGCTTAATGATTGAGTTTTCTATGGACACAGCTTGTCGATACCTCATGGCTACAATTTCATACCACATTTTTTGTCATGTGAATGTCCCTTTTGTGTACGATTAAGAAACCAAAGAAATACAGGCAATTGTAGGCAAGTATGTGAACTGTTGCAGACTTCTCTGAAGGGACTTACATACTCTTTGGAGTCATTCATATGGTCTGCAGCTACATGCTCTTGTAGGTTAATTCTGTAGCAAGACCTTCTGGAAATAACTGCCATAAATAGATTGTTGGTAGAAAGAACTGAAGACACCTAATGTTGGTCTGAGAGAAATAACCATTATAATTGGTGCTTTCTGGTCTGTACAACCCCTGGGAGCCAAGGACTTCCTTCTCAAAAGAATTCTGTAACAATTACACCCGGGGGCTGTGTGTATGTCATGACATAAAACACAGTCTGAATTAATTATTTAGTATGGTGCAGCCCACTTTGACTTATAAGCTATAAAAAGCCCGCCTGAGAGAGAATTAATTATTGCTGGAAATAACATATAATTACAATGTTGCAGGGAAAAGATAAGAATTAATGTGCCAGGTGTAAGTAGATTAGACCAGCTTGACAGAAATGAGCAACTAAAAAAGAATTTATAGATGAAAGCTTACAGCCATTGCACCCATAGTGACTGGAAAGCATTACCATGTGATGACTGCTTAGTGGCTTATGTGAAATGAGATATTGGCTTTAGACTCATTGCTCAGAGACAGGTCTCTGTGTCACAAATCTGACAACAAAATGGAGTGAATTGAACGTCTCATCAGAGAAACGAGGAGAGAAAAGGCTCAGACGATAAATTAAACCTATTTCCCTTCTTGAAATTATCTCCTTGGGTAGGAGTTGAGGATCGTTGTGGCAGAGAAAGGGGCTTTGTGCGGAAACATGTTTCACTCTGTGTCTCTGCTTCTGTCCTTGTCCAGTGGTACAGGACTATGAACTCCAGAGCAGAGAGCCAGTTGCTTTTCGTGAGGAAAAAAGAAAAATGCTGCTTTATCCATGGTCTATCAAGTAGGGGGGAATGAAGAGGAAGAAAGAGAAAAGAAAGACATTTTCACATGGATTAGCACTTTTCCTAACCATCTTATCCTCTTGTTTTAAAATATTTATAATATTCTGCTCTTTGACACCTAGGACAGATGTTTGTCCCAAGGGTAATGTGTGTTTTGCAGGGTTCAAAGGCCAGTGTGAGAAAAGTGATCTTAACTCACTGTGTGGAGTCTAATCAGGAACACCAACACCTTGAATGAACATGGAAAATAATTGTACTGATGGCTTTCTTCTACCTGGGATTACAAGCTGGCTTCACTAAGTCATTACAGATAACTCCGAACTATATGAATTTTGAAGAATTTGAAGAACTGTTGTGAAAGACAAAAGAAGAGTGACTCAGTATAAATAGTCTATGCAACAGTATGGGAGAAATTAATAGCTCACTGGAATGGGATAAACATCTCCCTAAGCATGCCTGATTCTATCTGATGGATACAGGAATTGGGCTGAATTGCACATAATGTGTGTTTTCAAATTGTTCAATTATTGGCGAAGAGTCAGTAGGCTCTGCACCTGGGTCTGTCTCCAGGATGAAATAAAATTGGAGAGCTTAGACTTTCCCCATTTTCTTCTGTAGCTTGTCTGCAATACTGATTTTTTTTTCTTTTGGTGTTGTAATAGTGTAATATCAGGCACATGGTTAACTCAGCAGCTGATCACAGCTACTCCAGGTTGCCTACCACTTGTCACCTTTTGCTGTGTTAGAACTTAGGACTAGGAATCATAACAGCTTCTCTGAGAAATCATAGTTTAGTAAGAACTGCACTAAAGGTGCCCAATCCCTACATCATTTTTACTGTTGCTAATAGATTTTAGATAAATTTGAAGCTTAACCTTAGTTTTTCAATAGACTTCTTTGGTTCACTATTTGCTAAGCGTATTTCCAGGACTGGTTTGAAAAAAAAAAAGATGTTATTTAAACCATCCATGTCACTGTTGAGGGTAGTTTGTTCCCCTCACTTCAAAACCACATGTTAGTGGTTCAGATAAAGCAGAATAATTTCATTCCATTTACAAAATTTGTCTGACTTTTATTCCATTTATATGGAACTAAAATAAAGACTTTCAGGAACATGGTTTAGTAGAATAAACTGTAATGACTTTTTTTTAAAGTTTTAATGAAAAGGCAGTCTGGCCTTGTGGTTTTGATTATAATTCCTTGGAGTTTTGGGGATATAAACCTGAAACCAGTTAATCTTATGCTGATGTGAACTTATGTGAAGAGGACCTCTGGAGGTTTGCTTACCATTGTTTAATACTTAAATAACTAAAATGCTAATATACAGATCTAATTTTTGGTTGATTACCTCACAGAGATTGCTAGATGTAATGCACTTTACAGCATGAATTGATCCATTGTTTTGATTTCAACTGTATTGGGCCATGCATAATTATGATTGATTCTTGTGAGCATTCACAAATTCACATAATGAAGAGTTTAGTATAGCAATAGAATCAATACAGAATAAAGCTTTGTCAATGTTATTTAAGACTTTACAATTAAAATCACAAAAATATCTCAGAGAAGTTAATGTTTCAGTGTCCACATTAACATTCCCCCGTTGCTGTTTCATTGGCATTCATTTTATAACAGAAACAGACAAGAATATAAATAAGAAGAAAACTGATATATGTTCATGCCTACATCAACATGGTAGTATCCTAATTGCCACTCACATAGAGATGATTGAGTTAGTGGTAAAGTTTGCAACAACGCTGTTGTTCAGGCTTGAAAGGAAAAATACCTGGTAACAAGAATCCAGGATCCATATGGAAGAGCATAGCTGGTCTTGTGCTACATCACCAGTTAAGACCGTGCTGCTATTTGATAGACCTCTCGGTTGACTAGGACATACTTGGGTGTATCTCTGTCATTTGCATTGTTGTCCTGGTTTCGGCAGGGATAGAGTTGGTTTCCTTCCTGGTGGCTGGTACAGTGCTGTGTTTTGGATTTAGGATGGGAACAAAATTGATAAGGCACTGATGTTTTAGTTGTTGCTAGGTA
>NW_008824359.1:1701998-1710459 GCF_000699105.1 Pygoscelis adeliae | reverse complement strand
CGGTAGAGCATGGAAAACTAAAAAGTCCTTGGCCAGTGTAAGCACTACCTAGCAACAACTAAAACATCGGTGCCTTATCAATTTTATTCCCATCCTAAATCCAAAACACCGCACTGTACCAGCTACTAGGAAGGAAATTAACTCTATCCCTGCCGAAACCAGGACAATTGTGTATGTGGATTGTATAGCCTACATGCAAAGCTTATATGTATAGGCTGTGTCAGTATTGTGTCCAAGGGTCAAGCCTTGGAATTTGATTTTCTGTACTATCAAAAGATTACGGTAGTATCTGGCATGTTTTGGTTTGTGCAACCTGCATTCCTCCAAACATTTCCAAGCCACAGTGCAAGAGTCAGAGTGAGCCAGGAACGAGTTACACTGGGTATTTTCCAGTGGCTCTCCTATTTGGTAGGCTAGGAGAATTCAGTAATACGGATGTGGGTCGTTCTATGCCCTGTTGCAGCAATGCCATAAGCATGTTGGTTTATTAGAATAGCTGTAGAATACCTAAATACCAGCCAATTTGGTTCCCCCATCTTTATCTCTTGTCTCATTTGGGTTTGAATTTTGCATCTGTATATATTTTGTGAAGTAGGACATTTTGTTTCCCCTGTACATTTCTGTTCAAAAAGGGACAATTAAAAAAACCCAACCAAACAAACAAACAAGAGGAAAGTGTAGAAAAGGCCCTGTGTTTAAAGATGTTTCACTGAAATAAGAACACACGACAGGAAGGTCTTTTTTGATCATCAGTTCTAGCCCCTTGCTGCCACTGGCACAGACATACAATCCCTCCCATAAACTGATCAGGCTTCAATGATTGCAGTTAGTCTCTGAAGTCCTCAGCTCATTGAGTTGAATAGGTCAGCTTCCCCGTCTTGTCACTGTCAATATGTGACAAGACTGTTTTCTGAAAGTTTTCAACATAAAGGAAGGAGGGGAGGAGGGAGAGTAAGAACACATTATAAAATGGAAGATTGATTTTGCAGATTAGCACGATTCTGGGAAGACACTGGCAGGTTTCTTCCGTAACCACAATTATTTTTTGCTAATCATATCAAGGGTATTTGGGGTTGGATTTTGTAATACATACTTTGGTGAATCATAATATGTTCTTTTGACGTAAATTGTCTAGCAAAAGGCTGAAAATTATCAGCTCCTGTAAAAACATATATAATTTTGAAACTTTCTAATGACAGTCAAATGGGAGGTAGGACTCCTCTGCAAGCTTCAAAATCTGACTGAGAAGTGATATAGGTGTGTACCTATGGCTTGTATTTATTTTGTTAATAACCAGGCATATTTAGAATGGAGCTGTGATCATAACAATACTGAGCATCCTAGTAAAACCAAGTTTACCCTGTTCTTACATTTCCCTTGGCATTTGCTTATGGCCACTGTGGGAGATGGGCTATTGGCCTGTATGGATCTTGGACTTGACGAAGTGAGACTATTCTTATGTTCTTCCCTACTTTCATTAAATTCTGCTAAAAATCTAATCACATTCTCACTGCACAGTGACATTTTCTCATTTATTACTTAATTTGAAATTGCTTCTAACTTTCAGGCAACATTTATTTCTACTCCTAGTCTCTGAATAAAGATGTTAGGGTGCTTGCTTCAGTTTAAGGCTAAGAAATCTAAATTTAGTTATCTAGCATAGATGTCTACTGTTACACTAGGTGTCTATGATCCTGTTACAATCAATGAAGACCTAGTCAATACAGATCACAGAGTCTCTGCAGCTCTCTGGTCTTTATAGATGGCATTGATTACGTCTCCATTAATGATAATGGGAGCTTATATAATGATCTTGATTCGGTTTCCTAAACATAGGTGTCTAATACCATTTGAGATGAACTACTGTATCCCCTGGCAGCTGACTGATGCTTCAAAAGCATGCACATCTCCTCCAGCAGGTCCTTTGTCAGATCTACGAGCTCATTTGTAGGTGTCTTGAATAAACTAGATGGTTTGAAAAAGGCAGTGCATGCCTGCGTTGAGGCAGTAGAACCGAACCCATTGTGCACTGGTGGACACCTGAATTTAGCATGATAATGAGAATCTCACCACAGATTTTATTGCCTATAGGCTGGTATTGCTGCTCACAATTCAGTAGAATTCCTTAATGTGAAATGAAAAACATATCAGTACTTCTTGGGTGCTGAATGAAACGTGAGATTTCATTTCCTCAGTTCTTTGAGTGTCTGCAGTTCTGTCATAGCAGGAGAATGATAATGAAGATAACTGAAAAATGAAGACTAAGAAGGACTTGGTGCATATTGTTGTATTGCGCTTCATTTAACTGTTTTGTTTTTCATGTATTGTGTTTGCCTGGGGGTTTTAACCGACAGGGCAAGCAAAAATTCTCATACTTTTAGATTTTCCCCAAACACTCGACCCAGAAGCCTTTTGAGTAAATGGCTTCAATATGTGTTCAAGACCATAATAATTTACATATTGCCCCTCAGCAGAAGACCACCTAAAACACTGCGTTGACAACAAGCCCAGTATTCAAATATAAGTGAAAATCCAATAGTGGCAACCCTCAGCATTTGGGAAATGAGAATCAGGAACCCTGGAACTATGTTACAGAATCAAGCATCTTATTACTTATCTTCTTGTCCAGCATCTGCACTGCACACCTGTGCCACATTTGCAACCTTCTCTGCAGCCAGAGAATTGAAACCAAAGCACACAGACACATGCAACAGAAAGGAATCTGAGATTCCACATTTCTGGTTTCCATAGGAATGGAGGATTTAGGTTAAAAAAAGACAATTGCTATGAATATTACATTAAATTTGCAGGATCTAGAGACTCCTCTGGTTGTCCAGCTCTGTCCTAGGGAATACAAATGAGTATTCATTCCAGCTGAAGCCCCTGTGGCCAACTTCAGTGGTTCAGCTGAGGAATTTCTATACTTAATCATAGCATACATCATACACTTTGTTTCCCAACTGACGAATGTAGAGACTCTAACAAAGACTTTCCCTATGAAGCCAAGGAACTTCATGTGAATACAACCTCTCTTATGAGTAGGGCTTTAAGACCAGAACCTGAAGAATTAACAAATAGAACTGGTTTTGCTTTCCATTGCCATTGTAAAAAGTACTTACTTTTCAGGGAGTTGCTAACAGAGGCTGAGAAAGCCATCCCAAATTTTTTGAATGTATTTAAGCCCAGAGAATTTTCCCTAAGGAAAGGGACAGTTAATGGCTAGGGAGATGAGTTGCATTTTCTAGTCCATCTTATTACTGTACAGAGAGGGGGAAAAAAAATCTTCATAAACGGCAATGGCCTCTTATCCTCAAGATAAGAAGTCAAGCATTAAGAACAGCAGTTTTAGAAAGGATGCAGGTTTAGTTACCTGAAAAGTAGAAGAGATTCTGTCAATGTGTAAAAGCCAGGGGGTTTGCTGCTCTCACACCAGCCAAGTGGATTTTTTTTCTTTCTTTTGTCTGAATAATGACCTTTTAGTCCAAATAAAGAAGTGGAAAATGTCCACCTCAAAGCTTATTTGCCTTATAGATGTCTAATTCTTTGTTACCTCTTTAAAATGAAAATGCTTCCTTAACAAAAACTAAAAGGCAACAGAAGTGGTACTAGATGTCTCTAGATTGATCCTGTGTTATGGAGAGAGATGAGTCAGGGTACACATTCAGATGAATAAGGTGAGTCCTTATAATAATCTTCCTCTTGATATTGGATCATTACTGTATTTCAGACTAACCTGTATCCTGCCAGTGGGAACGAATCTACCTGTTGGATGATGAAATAAAAACATAGAAATATCTGCACAGAGGAGGATCATTCAGCAAACTCTGTCTCTAACAATATCCAGTGCCAGCCATTTCCACCAAGAAGCTAGGATCCAGACAAAAGACAGCTAGAAGCCAGTTTTCCTCAGGACATATTTCTACTTACCTCACGGTAGTCAAAGACTGAAGAGATGAATTAGGATTTAAACTACTACCAAAACTCACATTTATGGTTTTAATAACTTATAAGAAAAATCTGAGTTGGAGTAGGAGAGCAATTATTGCATATTCTTCTGCCTTTCCATGTAGAAGAATGTAAGTTTTGCTCCAGGTTGACACAAAGAACCGTATTTAATCGGTCCAGTCAGAAGCAGGTAGCCAGTCATTAAGAACTGGGAAACAGGAATCTATCTTGTCCCATCATTTTCTTGGCTGTAAGGACTGGCACACCCTAAGCATCCTAGTCTGCGGTACTGCCAAGCGTGAGACAGACTATTGACTGTAACTCTGACCGTTCTTATTTTCTAGATTAAATGACTCTTAATCTCAATGTGGATATGGCCAGTTTAGCAGTGTACTTGTAAAGAAGTGACAGTGGTATAGACAGGAGGATGTGATGTCTTCATCAACAGTAGACATAGTATTTCTGGCAATTGCTGATCAGTGTTGGTTTGTGATGGAAAATGATGGAGAGGATTGTGTGAAGTAATGGCTGCAAACTCTCTCATGGGCTTAGAAGCACAGGCCAAGAAGAATGTTAATAGAAATGGAGGTATGATCAGAACAGATAAGAAATTAGATAAAGCAGCCACTCCTTTCAGAAACTTCTGTGCATTCATTCATTTTTTTTAACAAGCTCAGCAAACAAACATGGTGCATAACGCTGCAAAATGCACCTTTTGTAAATAACAAAACAGACAGCATTAACATCAATTTAAATCTCCTTAACCAGCTGCAGCCCCAGTGATTTTTCCGAAGAGGTAGCTGAGGGGGTCACTCTGAAACACTTATATTGATGACCTGGATCTCTGACTTCCAGGAGTTCACAGATCCTTGCTGATCCCTTCCCAAACAGGCCAGCTCCCAGTAGAAGGGAGGCTGTGATAAACAGCCCTCGCTTTGTCCCAGCAGGACCTCACCTCTACTGTTGAAATGAGATTGCACTGCTTCTCATGAGATGCCTAACTGGAACGTGTGTGGAAGCACTATCACACTGTGGGATGAATCCTTTCAGAAACTGAGCCTAACTGGTTCAAACTGGAATCGTCTCTGTTGAGTTTGAACACAAACCTGTTTTTCTGGAAATACTACAATGCATATAATAACACACAAATTTTTTTGTACAGAATAAGGAGGAAGGGGCAGTTAATTAATTAGCTAGTGGTTATGAATAAGTCTGCAGGTGAGCCAAAAGGACAAAATGGGAAGTCTTGACCCTAGGACTCTTTTTTAATCATTGTTTCACACATGTTTTTCCTTGCCTGGATTTCTGTCTGACCTCATATTCAGCTGAGTATTTCAGCATTTTGCTTGAACGCACTGTGAATTTTGCACAAGTAGATGCATGAGCCACAGAGAGGAGCACTATATGCACATTGCCAAGATTTCACCCACGAAGAGGAACTGTGTAGTATTTGACAAGTTTGCCCCACAGTGCCAGTATCTTTTTGCTATACACTTTCGTGTGAGATCACTTTGTGAGGAAGAGATGGAGAGAGGCAATTCTGAAAAGCGATAAACTATGGCGTGATAATGACAGGAGAAAGTAGATGAGTGGGTGGAGGAGGCTCTTTCACTCTTCAGACTTGAGAGGTCTCCTTTAAGGTGTGTACTACTGTTGAATAAAGAGACAAACTTGCAGTGATGTGTCTGTCAGCACTGCTTAGCGTGAAGGAGCAAGGTAGAAATTGCACAAGAGTCTATTGTCTATTACTGTTGCCTTCCAGGTAGGCTGCAGAAGAGAAAGCGTGCAAAGGAAGAGCTGCAGTTTACAGTCAGAGTTTGGCAGCTATTCCCAGCCTGTCTTTAGATATTTAAAATTCCTTTCAGTACAAACATACGAAGGATTGCTCTCTCTCCCTTGCCATTGTGACAGTTCATTTAAGGGGACAAAGAAAACAAATTGTAAATAAATGATGTGTTCTGCTCTGTATCCATTTTAAATGCTGGGTGTTTTATTTCCTCTCCTTTGTGTATGTATGCATCTTACATGCTTTTAAATTGTTATTTTTATTAAGAGAAAAATGGGGGAATAGGTCTATAAACCTGGATTATGTCCCTGTTAACAACTTGCTCCTTTCTGTTTGCTCATTAACCCTGCCCTTCTCCCCACCTGTTCCCATTGCTGTCAATAACAAATACACCCTTTTGTATTCCTGTGCTCTTAGAAAGCTAGATCCTGCGAAGCTACAAACTTCAGCCCCTCAGGAGAGATAACCATCTACCTATTAAAGAGTGAAGCTTTATGCATAAAGGTAACTTTTACTGGCTTATGGGTTGCAGTCTATACTGTAGCTCTGAAAGAGGCAATTTCTGATATTTAAATTGGGACACGGTGGCCAAGGCGCTGCTGATTACCAGATTTCCCACTGTTGTTGCTGGAGGAGTGGCTTCCTACCCTCAGCCTACACATACTTCTCTGGGAAGGCCACAGGGGATTAGAGGCCATGCCATTCCTCAATTTGAGTCAGATGCGGTCTAGAAAGAGGAAAGTATCTTTGGTCATTACCTCTCTTTCTTTTGCTCATCAATGTCTGCTGCAATCCGGCCTTTGGAACACTTTGGGGAATTTTGTCATTGGCTCTGGTAGGAGCCCAGTAGTATTTCATTAAGACACTCATAAATGGAAAGACATTATTTTACATTCTTATTGTTATTATGAATGTCATATAAAATAATAGAATAGAATTAAAGAATTTCTAATACATTTGATAGACTTAGTACTATTTAATGCTTACGGCAGGTATAAAATGTCGAGGGTTTTTTTTGTTATTTTACACTAAATTTAGGGGAAAAAGATGAGTTTTTTGGAATGAGTGAATTTTTAAGCCTTATGTTCTACAGTGATACTCATAAGAATGGAGAAGAAAATTAAATCTAGCTAATAGAGTCATATCTGAATAAGCCTTAAACAGCACGTATGAGGTGACTTGACTGGTGAGCAAAGTCTGGGTGGTATTATGATTCAATACCTTCCCTTTTTTGGCTTGATCTCATGCTTTTCTCAACTGACTCTCACTACAGGATACTTGGCAAACAGATAAACTCCTGGTTCAATGAGCTGCTGTGAAGAAGGTGTGCCTTTGCATTTCTGCACCAGCTGGATATTCAGCTGATTGCAGCAAAATAATGCCAAACTGCTAGAAATTTTTCTACATTGGCAAAAATATGGTATTCAAGGCCTGTTCTAACCAAACATTTGTATGAGAAGGTGGGAGCCTCACTAGAAGCTAAGAATTTACTTATTTGGTCAAATCATAAGGCTTTCCAGATTAATACCCAAATATATAATATACGGGAGCAGAAAGTAGCTAGTATCTCTTACACTTAGGGCACTTAGTTGTGCTCTGAAAGGGGCAAACTGGGGGAAAAAATGAATATTGCCTTAAATGTAATGCTCTTCCTGTCCCAGAAAGAGACGCAGCCGCACTTTTTGATTCTGAGTAATGGTTGCTCACAGAATCGCAGCATTGTTTAGATTGGAAGGGAGTGCTTCAGAGCACCTAGTCCAATCTACTTGTTTGAGAGTGAATTGTAGAGTTTCCAAGTGAGACGAATGGAGGAAATGTGCCAGGGCAAAACACCCCATCTTTACCTCAATTTTGCCCTGAATTCTTAAAAGGACAATACACAGGAATTTCTGTTCTTGACAGCATGGCTGTTCATACTACAAATATACTTTTTTTTGTCCTTTCATAGTTTCATGGCTTTCTGGGTAAGTGTGAAATTTCATTTCTCATGAGTTCAGATGATTTGTGATTCAGACCAAATTGGTAAGTATTCTTAAAATAATTTCTACGACTGGCTAAGGAAAAACAAAGGATGTCATAGACCAATTTCCTTCTCATCCAAATAATAATCAACTTCTTCCCTCACTAGTTGGTCAGTAATTGCGATTTTTATGAACCTGCCCTTCAAATTTTGGAACAATAGAATATGTGTTCTCTCACTCCCATCCTTCCTGTGGTGTGCTAGCACACAGGTCAAATACCAGCCTATGATACAGCAATTGCATTTCTGGATTGCTATGTAGACATATGTTAAGAAGCTCTAGGGTGCAATGAACCCTAACTGGATGGAGAATCTAAATGCAGAAAGTTAATTTAAAACATGGCCAGCTTTCTGCCTCAAAATAGAGAGCAATTCTTCCATCAATTTATCATAACATTTATACAGCCTCTAATACTCTATTAGTTGATTACTTCATAGTCTTTGAAGAAATTATATTCCCAACACCTTTCTAAGGTAGGAAAACATTATTATCCCCATTTTTTTAGGTAGGATAGCAAGGCACAGACAAAATGATGGCTATATTTTTAGAGAGAGCTAGGCACATAAAAGAAGAGAACAGGTGCCAAGCTGAATATTCAGAAACAGCTAAGTAATACCAAAATCCCATCAGGAGCCTATCGTCATTATTAAATGCCTAAATTCCTCTAAAATTCTGTCCCATAGCCACTGTGCCATATGCCAATATACTA